>NC_142750.1:16968418-17155918 GCF_051943395.1 Hippocampus bargibanti
TGTCATTTATGAGATGTACTTGTACATGTTAGTTTTATTTCTCACAGGAACATAAATCAGATAATCAACATGGAGGATTAAATACATCACCGAAAGAAGGTAGTGGAGCATGTGTGAGGGAAGCAAACTTTCTGAAGATCTTCACGATGAGGAGAATCAAGCCTTTTTAAACCATTTTAAGGTGGAAAATATGGCAATCAAGGACCTGAAAGATAGTGTTTCCTGAAAGTATTTATTTTTGGTGTAAATAACACAACTGTAATTTTGTTATGAAGTCTTGCAGTGGATTGAAAGTATACTGTTACATTGGGTAATTTTTAAAAAATAACAACAAGAAAATGTTTCCTTTACAGCAAAGGCACGAGGGACAAGCAAGAGGTGCAATTCAAATGTGAAGAATTTAACAAATTTGCAAATGAAAATGAAAGTCTAAAAAAAAAATCTAACACCAACATCTTCCTTCAAAATCACATACATGGTATGGTTAGCCTCAACAATTATGATGAATGCTAAATTGTTTTGGAAGGGCGCTATTTTAAAATAACTGATTTTTGGATGTCACGTATTACAATTTTTTTAATGAAAATGTGAGTCAAATATTGACCAAATGGTGCCCATGTATTCCTGCTGTCATTTAGATGTCTCTGTGCGTTTGAACTGTTCGCATTTCCCAATGTGGTTGTTGCATGGTCTTTTTTTCACATTTGCATACTGTGAACTATATGGATATGAGGGGAGTTAAACTGTAGGTGTCAGTTTGTTGACAAATTAGCTAAAACAGTGATATAAAAAAAGGATAGAATTCTTACCAACTCATTGCCTCATTGTCTCATCCCTCCCAACATGCACGTTAATTTATTCTGTTCTATACCACAGCGTTCATCTTGTTCATGTTTTCATCTTGGATTAATAACAGTAGTAAGATTCTCCTTTACATCAAGACAAGAGTGGTGGAGGAAGTGAAGCTCGAATTTAAAGTGCATTAAAATGTGTGTACTTCTTACATCAAGCCGTCTGTGTAATCTATCAGTCGTACAAGAGCTGTCCATCGATGAAAATGTTTCTTCAGCCGTCATCTGTACTTCTTTGAAGGTGTCGGACATTTCGCTTCTTATCCAAGAGGCTTCAGCGAACTGAAGTCTTTGGCTGGTAGTTTCGACCCTATATATATATATATCCAGACGTGGCGGTGCTAGACTCTGCTATGATTGGTCCCTTCTCTCAGATTGAGGGGAGCAGAGGACTACTCCCTACACTGATTACTTCGCTTGTCCTGACTGATGAATTCTATTGTCCTGCCTGAATATGAGGTCTACGACTGGCCTGATTGCCCCATTTGCTCTGGTATCACCTCATCAGCACAACTAATCCTATGTTGCCTAAAAAGTCTGTTGTACAAACGATCCAAATTGCACCTCACCCCACCATGGCGATTTAGTGAAGGATTTTGCTGTTTTACGAAAATAGCTTATTTTACCCCCCTTTCAAACCATCTATTTTCTTTCACTAAGATTTTAACCTCATTGTCGTCAATTGAGTGTTTGCTAGCTTAGGTGCATAAGTACTGACGATTAGGCCCACTACTATTATCCCTGTGATGTTGATGATGTTGAAGTCTTTTTTTGAGAATTTGTTTAGTTTCCCAATTGTATTGCTCTTTACAATTTTAATTTTTACAATGTATAGAATAAACTACATTACTTTGCTTTTTATTTGGCAGCCTAACTTTTGGATGTACTAATTTTTGCCTTAAAGTGTTTATCGGTTCGAAATAAGTAGGAATTTTGTGTTGCCAAAGTAATGTAGTTTATTGAGGTCGTTGAGGTCCGAGTTGTAGCGGGAAACCAATTCGTCAGGATAGGAGCTACGGTCCAGAGATAGTGAGGCACACATTGAAGCAAGGGGGTTGATGCCTTTGATGTTACGAAAGTTTATAATACGGGGTGTTTTGGTGGTGGAGAGTGTCATGGAAACAGTACACGTAACGAGGTAATGGTCTGTTATTGGGAGTTCAATAGCTTTGCATTGGGAGGGAGTCACTCCAGAGCAGCAGATCAGGTCAATTGTGTGTCCTTTTTGTGCATAGCGACGTCCACAAGTTGACTGAATCCAAGGCTATCAAGGGAGGAGGTGAAGTCAATTGTGAGCGTAATAGTTGGATTGTCCATGTGTATGTTGAAGTCTCCCAGAATAATTACATTCGGTGAAGGAGAGGAGAGGTGGGTGAGAGTCATACAAAATTTGTTTAAAAAGTCACATTGTGGCTTGAGGGGCTGGTAAATAGTGGCGAGAATCG
Source organism: Hippocampus bargibanti (assembly GCF_051943395.1). NCBI lineage: Eukaryota > Metazoa > Chordata > Actinopteri > Syngnathiformes > Syngnathidae > Hippocampus > Hippocampus bargibanti. Next base: position 16,970,715 of record NC_142750.1, read on the forward strand.
TGGGAGTTGCACCAGAAATTTGGCATGCAAAGCATTCAAATGAACACGTTTCATGGAGCGAGACTAGGAAGACTCCATATCTCACGATAAAAGATATCTAGTCCACCCCCACGCCTAGAATGGCCAGGTTTGGGAATATAGACAAATCCCGGAGGAGGAGAGTCACCAGGAGTTTGCCACATTTCGTTTAGGGAAAGAAAGTCAAGTTTACGGTCTTTGAGGATGTCGTGGGTCAGATCACCTCCCAGGAAGCGAGCGGATGTTTAGTAGGCCGAAGATCACAGCGGGGCAGTCCATCGTGGTGTTGCAGTTGTGAGAATTAGCCAACATAGCTAGGCCGGCTAACGCGTTGTGATCCACGGATCGGCGGTTATTCCTGCAAGGCTGGCGGCGGGCTTGGCGAAGGGATTTGAAGTCCTTCGAGTCATCGAGGGAGAATCCCCGACGAGACCGACGAGACCCACGCTGGATGTAATTCCATGGAGGATGACAGGCGATTGTCATGATCTGGTTCGTGACCAACGGGTGGCGCTGTCGGCCCCGCCTGCACCTGCACAGGTGCTGGTCGTCCCGATCAGTGGCGGACTGCCATGTTCGGATTGGAGACCAACGTTAGCGACGTCAGCCCTGCCTGCAGCCTCGCAGGTCCTGGTCGTTTTAATCAGTGACACTTAAAAGGACTCTCGGCACGACCATCCGGTGTCGGTTCATTGTTTGTTGCATGCTTTGTATGCATTGTGTATGCATTGTATGCTGTGCATGTGTTTAACCTTGACGGACTTTTACTCTTGGTCTTCTTTTGATACTTTGTATTTTTTCTGTTCAGATCATTTTGATGTTTTACATTTTGTTCCTGCTGACCTTTAATTTAATACAATTTGTCAAGCAACCTCCTGCTCCCTCCTGCCTGCTTTTTGGGATCCGCACCCGCCATCACCACCTTGCAAATCGTGACAGCGATGTCAGCAAAATGGAGGATCAGCAGGGAGCTCGCCCATTGGGAGCGGATAGCAAGGAGCTCGGCCGCTCAATATTTGAGCCATCCCTCCGTGGATCGATGGCGAAGCCCGGGTGGTGGTAAAACAAGTTTGTCTACGGGGAGCAGAGCGAGAGGCTCCGTCGCAGGATAATGGAACCATCGTTCAACTGGTCGAAGGATTGAACGGGCAGTTGGAGCCGATATGGGCCAGGTAGGATGCTCCAACAAGTGATCGCTAATAGCAATGAAACGATAGAGATGATCGATTGAAGGTTAAAAAATGAAAACGGGATGAGATCGGTGTGGAAAATGTAATCCGATGGTGGCAGAAAATCGAAAGTTTTCCCGGAGAGCAGCGGCAGCACAACGCGCCAGCGTACACTCAAACCGGAATTTTTTCTCAGTCGACAGTACCATTTTTTTTCTCTAATGATCTGAACACTGTCCAAAATAAATTTATCCTGTCATAAACTCAGTGATCTCATCTGAGTGGGGATTTATATTGCCGGTTGAGTGGAGTGGGGGCTGTTAGGTAAAACCGCTATACGAACACATTCTTAACATTTATTGTCATACTCAATCTACACATTTGTATACTTATTTCGGGTTTGATTGTAAACCCCCACTTCTAGATAGTTTGTACCTAATAGACACTTTTAAACAATATCACCATTAGCTGATAGGCATGTTTGAAACGACTTCACACCTTCGAATGTAGAGAGAGAACTTCTAAGACGTTCCTAACAAACTCCTCTTTTAAGATGACCCCAACTCCATTTCTCTTTCTGTCTTCACCATGATAGAACAACTTAAACCCTGACCCTAAGCTTCTAGCCTTGCTCCCTGTTATGTCCGGAGGAATGAGAGAGGAGAGTTGCTTTGTCAACGTGTTTATTGTGCCACCATCTTAGTCTACCTGCGGTCGTGACGTCACCGCTGCTTTTCGACCTGTCGCAACATTCTGTAGCAGTGTGACATATGCTACACTCCCTTTCCACCTCGTCTCCTGGACACACAGTATGTCTACCTTCCTTCTCTGCATCAGGTCAAGCAGCTCTCTACCTTTACCTGTCATTGTTCCTACATTCAAAGTTCCTACCCTTAGTATTATACTCTTGGCGTTCCATCTCTCTCTTTTCCTCCGGGCACACCTCCCTCCTCTCCTTCTTCGACCAACAGTAGTCCATTTTCCACTGGCACCCTGAAGGTCAACAGTACCAATGGCGGCCGTTGTTAATCCGGGCCTCGACCGATCCGGTATGGGATTCATAGGTTTGAATCGCATATTTGTTTTGGCAATTTTGTTTACGTCGGATGCCCTTCCTGACACAACCCTCTGTATTTATCCTAGCTTGGGACCGGCACAATAAGACACTGGCTTTTGCCCCCTTGTGGTTACAATATATATATATATATATATATATATATATATACTACTCTTTGTTCCTTCTCATTTTCCTCATATATATATATATATATATATATATATATATATGGCCAAAACTACCAACTACCAAATCTACCAGCAAAAGACTTCAGTTTGCTGACGAAGCCTGTTGCAGATGACGGCTGAAGAACCTTTTCATCGATGGTTCTTACATCACTATAATTTGTTTAGTTCAGCCTCTGGTATTTTGCTTTTCTCAATGATATGTCATGAAAATGTCATGATGTGCACCTTCCGCCATATTTACTCAGGCTGTATAACCTTCCGATAGGCAGAGTGAACCAAGTTCATTCTGGGAGCCATCTGTTAACCTTGATACACTGCTTACTGGAGACTTTCTGGAGACAGACTGATAATAGCTAAGAATTGTTTTGGAAGAATTCTGCCTCGTTGTCGCGCCATAGTCTTGTTCCTGCCCTTCTGATGAAAATAATATGTTGTGTGTCCATGGTGTGGACACACTCGTGATCATGCAGACATTGTCTGTACATAATGTGTGTCCGAAATATTCTGCAAATAAACCCTTCGAAGGTACTGTTCATCGACTCCAGCCATTATTTTTATTTGATATACAGTGAGACCTCAACTTATGAACTTAATTGGTTCCCAGACAGAGTGTGTAAGGCAAAAGTGTGTATCTCAAAAATAAATTCCCATAGGAAACCATTAAAATGGGAATAATCAGTTCCCGTTTCCATAAAATATAGTTTTTAACTAAATAAGCCTTAAAACTACACACAACATACCTTATTCTATGTATAATAAATGTACTATTGTATTGTAATGAAAGAAATACACTGCGTTGTATCATAAAGTCACAAAGAGAAAAAAAGTCAAACTCAAAGTCGGCTTTATTGTCAAATATGCTAATATGCATGACATACAGCACAGATGAAATTACTTTCCTCTCGGACCCAGCATGCAAGGCACTTATAATTACTTTAACAAACATAAACATGAAAACGGCAATTTGCCGGGAGAGGGGAGCCGCTGCGTGTTCACGCGCCGCCATCTTGGGAAAAAAAAATGAAAAAATAACAAATATGACAACACAAAGACACAGAGTCATTCATTCTTCAGGACTTGCTGTACCCTCTTTGTGAAAAGAGAAGCACATTACATGAAGACTGTAATTAAAGAAATAAACTGTGCTGTAAAATAAAGTTTTATTTACCCTTTTGATGGTTGTTGATGGATTATGGAAGGACAGTCACCTTCCATAAGGTAACTTAACCTCTGGTGTGGCTTCTCTTCTTTTATCTTTGGAGACTCCTCATCATTTTTGCTGATTAAAAACCTCTTAATTGACACCTGTTGCTTTCTGACTTGTCAGGTCTTACGAAGCTGAGGCATCACATTATCGTTCATCATGTTGATGATTGTCATAGCCAGTCTTTTCTGGGTGGAACTGTTCGGTAAAAGCCTGCACATCATTCCACTTTGCCAACATTGCCTTCTCCTCCTCGCCCTCAGATGTTCTCGAACCATCCGTTACTGGCTTTAAAATCCTCAATAAGCGCCGAACTTTCAGGTTGGCGCATGGCGATATCGGCGTGATTTAGCCGTGCTTTCTCGCATAAAATAGCTTTACTCACGCTGTCGCCGGATAGCTGCTTTTCGTGAATCCAAATTAACAGACGTTTTTCAACTTCTTCGATTGCCTGAGACCGTCGCTTTGAGAGTACGGAAACACCTTTTTCAACAGACGCACCTTTGATGGCTTCTCTGTTCCAGAGAATGGGAGCAATGGTTGACTTAGCATAGCCGTGCTCGGCCACTAAATCACACAAACGCACACCTCGTTCGTGTTTTTCAATTACAGTGGTACCTCGGTCCTCGAACGCCTCACAGTTCGAACAAATCGGTGTTCGAACAAAATATTCAAGATAATCTTGCTTCGGCGTTCGAACATCAATCGGTGTTCGAACACCAATACGACGCGTGAGTGCGTACGCGAGGGTGGGGAGCTGAGCGGTGCACGGTTGTATCGCTCCGTGACCAACTGTTGTCGCTAGCGGACGTGCTGCGTTTTGCTTTAGCGTTTAATATAGGTGTACGAAGAGTTTTAGCCCCTAATCATGCCTCCAAAGAAAGTAAGTGCTGCTTAAAGTGACAAAAGAAAAGTATTGCGTACAACTATTGCATTTAAGAAAGTAATAATTGCAAAATATGAAGGAGGTGTGCGAGTGTCTGATCAGGCGAGGGAATATAGTCAAAGTCAAAGTCAGCTTTATTGTCAAACGTGCTAATATGCATGACATACAGCACAAATGAAATTAATGTCCTCTCGGACCCAGCGTGCAAGACATGCAAGGCACTTATAACGTGGCTAAAGACATACATACAATTGACAACAGACAATACTTGTAATTTCTGTATGTAAAGTGAGGTAGTGTCGTCTGGAAAGTGAGGCAGTGACGTATGTAACGTGAGGTAGTGACATATGTAAAGTGAGGAAGTGACGTACATAAAGTGACGTAATGTAGTATTGCAAAAAGAAACAACAAGAAAGGGTTGAAGTGAGGTCTTGCAGAAAAAAATGAGAAAGAACAAAAAAATAGAGTTCAGGATGATCGCACAGCATGTAGCGTATACTTAGAGTTCGGTGAGTGTGGCAGTGGGAAGAGGCAGGCTGGGCAGGGCTGGGAGGGAGTTGAGTGGCGAAATCTACGATCAGTACAATATTAAAGAAGGAGGCTGTGTAATCTAGTGATGTGACTGTGGGAATGAGAGCAAGTGTCATTGGATAGATATTTTAAGAGAAAAGAACATCCTGTAGCCGAGTCATCCGTAGCTGTCACGTTCCGAGCGAGAGTGACGGCAGATGACTCGTCGGAACGTAGTGGAATGTTTGGGATCCCAAAACAGACACGTACTAACCAAGTAGGATGTTTATTCACAAATCAAAGAAAACACAACGAGTAAGAAGTCAGGGGGTGATCCGACCCGCTTACTACGCCAAAAAGCAAATGGCACACGTGGGTGCAAAATTACACAATCCCGGAAGATGACATAAATTTACGGGACGCAGGGAAAATACTTCGGACCGGATACACTCGCGCATCGAAGGAAGAGTCCAGGTACGGTGGCGAGTTGAGTCAATCATCCGGCATTGATCGCGAACCATATAAATGCCCCGTGTCCGTGATTAGAGAATTGACAGCAGGTGGAGAATGGCCGGGAGAGGCAGTCCCCCCCCCCCCCCGCTGTCACCTCGCAAGTGACACGAGCAAAGAGATGGTTTCGGTGTTCGAAAAAAATCCCTTTTCGAACAGGGTCCTGGAACGAATTATGGTCGAGAACCGAGGTACCACTGTATCTCCTTCTTCTCAGCGACTGTGATTGTATTTTGTGTCTTCTTGGGCTGAACACGAGCCTGTGGTGGGTTTTTTTTCGGTCCCATCATAGTAAAATTATCAGCAAAAAGCTCCAAGTAGGCGATCGACGTGTGCATTCAATGAAAGGGGGTGTGCTAAGTAGCGCCGCTGTTCGGTCATGTGCTTCCGCCGAAGATCACTCCGCCAGCCGTGGTGGGTGTGTATTATGAAAATAGTGCTCATTATAAGGTTTAATTTTCATACATTTGACGTTCTTAAGATGAAAAGTTTGTAAGATAAGGTGTTTGTAAGGGTGTTTGTAAGTTGAGGTCTCACTGTATATTTGTTATATATTTATTCCTCATCATCCGATATTAACGAACACGTGGAGGAAAGAAGGCCACTGTCCTGACTCGCTGCCTGTCATGCAGCACTGACGCCGGTACCCACCTGCCACACCCGGCTCGTCGTGACGCCCATCTGACCTCCAAAAGGTTTGTCGCGACGCCTCCCCGGGATCGGCACTAACTATAAAGGCTGCATTTGCGACATGTCTCTCCGCTTATGTCCATACTACCCTCAGAACACCCGATTTCTTCCGATGTCAGAAGCTAAGCAGAGTTTGGCCTGATTAGTACTTGGATGGGAGACCTGCGAATACCAGGTGCTATGAGCTTTTTTTTTTTAATGTTTTAATTTAATTTAATTTTATTTATTTAAGAATAATTACTTAATTTTAGACATAAAAAACAAGACCCTGACGGACACAGTCCTGTGTGCTCCTTCCTCTACTAGCAGTAGAGGAAGACACAAACTTTCACTCATTTCTATGGAGAAAAACTTGCATTTCCAATGTTTTGGGCTTGAAACTGATATCTACTGCCTTGGAATATCTACTGTCTTTTGCAAGGGCTGGATGAGGCTGGGGTGAAGAGATGGGTTCTTAAAGGTTAATAGAGATTTGGGTAGTAGACATGTTTGTCCGTCTCCCAAGAGTCCAGGGGATTTGACATCCTGTTCACATTGGGTTGCCCCAGGTAAGTGTCGACCTCCACAGTCACATCTACAGTCTCACTCTGGGTGCCACTCAACTTCACTGTGATCCAATCGCCACCACAGCCTGTCACCTAAAACACAAAAAACTGACTAACAGCCAAGTGCTTGAGAATGAATGACTCTCTTAGTCTTTGTGTTGTCATATTATTTATTTAGTTTTTTGTTCTTCTGATTTCAAGATGACGCCGCGAGAGTGGCAGCTCCTGTATTTTGTTTTTCGACCTTTCTTTCCCCTCATCTTCTTTTCATAACTTTGCTGCTGTGAAATGTAAATTTCTCCACCGCAAGACTAATAAAGGTAAATCCAATCCAACAGGCAGTTCTGGCTTCCTAACGTGCATGAGAGCAAAAGAATACCTTATCCATCAATAATGCGCTGCCGCTCACCATTAGAACATACCGAATAATACCTCGTGCCATAGGCTGGGAAGCTCCTGATGTGTCTCGTTGTGTTGATGAAGATGGTGGGTTGGAGGAGGAGAAGGAAGATGCCCTGTGCTTTGTTGGGGATAAAAAATCCTATCTTTTTGTATCTGCAAGTGACAATGACATTCATTGCAGTCAAGTGTTCAACAAGAGACAATTGCTTGTTTGTTTTTACGAGTAGACAGATGAGAAAATCAGACAACTGAAAAAAACCTGGTATTTAGCAGTGTTGCCAGTGACATGATGCTCATATCTTAGAGGTTGTCGAGCTTGTCCCTCAGTTGTTTTTAACAGCCTCTAAAAGTACTTAAGAATCAGAATAGGAATCAGAAAACCTGTGTTCGTCCCACATTGGGGAAATTTGCAGTCCACAGCAGCAATTAGAAAGGGGATGGGGTGTGGGGGGGGTGAAAGGATAGAAAAATAAGATATTCTAAGCATAGTAAAATAAAAATGTCCACTGTATACTGTAAATGTGCAAAACTGTTTCATTAAAAACTGTACATAGTGCAAGTATCAAGAAAGGCATATTGGATTGGATTGGATTGGATTTGCCTTTGTTAGTCTCACAGTGGAGAAATTTACATTTCACAGCAGCAAAGTGATGAAAGGAATGAAAAAAAAGAAATACATGAGCTGCTGGAAAGGCAGTCGCTCTCGCGGCGCCGTCTTGAAGTCAAAAGAACAACAACAAAAACTAAATAACAAATAATATGACAACACAAAGACAACATGACAAACAAAGACACAGAGAGTGATTCATTCTTTCAGGACTTGCTGTACCCTCTTTGTGATGACATGAAGCAGTTCTAGTTGATATATGTAGCTGTATTGCATCAACCCATATTTGAAGTACAAGTGTCCATTTTTATTTTCATCGCATGTGATTATTGAGAATTGGGAAGCCTGACAGTAGTCAGTAGGAACGAGCGGCGGTACCTCTCCTTCTTGTGGGTATAACAGCCTCTGGCTGAAAGAGCCACTCAGGTTGTGCTGTCAGGGTGGGCATCAGGTGGTGGGAGAGGCTGTACATCATGGCTTTTAGTTTAGCAAGCGTCCGTCTGTTGCCCACCTCTTCCAGAGATTCCAACGAGCAGCTCAGGACAGAACTGGCCCTCTTGACAAGGCGCTCCAGTCTTTTCCTGTCCCGTGTAGTGATGCTGCCTGACCGGCAGACAATTCCATAGTCGATGGCTGAAGCCACCACAGAGTCATAGAAAGTCTTTAGGAGTGACCCCTGAACCCCAAAAGACCTTTGCTCTCCTCCACTTGCATGGCTCCCATGTGATCCTCCAATGTGTAGTGCAGCATGGCAAAAAGTGGCATCACTTTTGATACATACACTCTCCTTCCTCTGAGAGCTCTATGGTGGCATCATTAAATGGGGACTGCACCTGCAGACTCTCAGAAATTAGCCTAAACTGGTGGGATGTGAATGGGGTAATGTTGGTTTGTAGGCCTGCCAGGTCTGCTCCTACACCTTGCCTGTGGTCATACATGCATTGCAGCATATGGAAGGTGCTGTTCCAGCGTGTTTCCACCTGAAAATAAAAGGTCATAATTGTTTGAAAGAGGACGATGTGATGGATGTCAAGTTACCTCTTGAATGAGCTTCAGCAAAGACTCTGCAGTCTTCATTTGCTCCTAGACATTTGTCAGCCTTGTCTATAAAATATAAAGTATGAAACAAAACATTATTAGAGTCATTCAGCATTAATATGAATGCTGCTGTGTAATAAAGGAATTCACCTTTACTGTGGTACAGCTTTTGTAACCAACTATCCTCCTACACCAGGGGGCCCCAAACTTTTTCCTGTGAGGTCCACATAACTTTTCCCTTCTGTGATGGGGGGCCAGTGTCAGTTTGTAACAGAAAAAGTGTGACAATCGTAGGGAGCTTAAAAATTGTTTTCCAGAAAGCCACAAATAACCCGTTCCAGGTTCTTTACAGAAAAAAATAACAGTAATAATAATAACACTATTAATGAAATAAATAACAACTAAATAACCCTCTCTGAGTTCTTCACATAAAAAATCGGGAAATAAATACAGTAAAGTCTCGTTATATCGATATCGGATATATCGATAGTCCCGGTTATATCGATACTATTTCTATGCACGCAAGGAGAAAATTACATGCAAACAGGGTCGGATATATCGATAGTCCCGGTTATATCGATATTTTTTCGGACTCCCTTGAATATCGATATAACGAGACTTTACTGTAACACTATTTCTGAAATAAATAACTAAATAACTCTGGGTTCTTCATAGAAAAAACGGGAAATAAATAACAATATTTATGAAATAAATAATAACTAAATAACTCTCTGGGTTCTTCATAGAAAAAAAAAACCCATGGAACATTAACTTTCTGTTGTGCCATGCACCAGTGACGTGCAGTCAGGGGAGGCAGGTAAGGCCGTGCCTCACCTGTCATCATGGAAATATCAAATGAAAAAATAAATTAAACAGTTATACTTATTGAGTGATTTGTACTTAAAAGTTATTTTCCATTTGACTTCACCATTTTTGGATTTTTTTTTTCAAAATCGCCGAATTTTCACATTTACCGTTCAAATACTAGGTGGAGACGAGCGGTGAGGCAGCAGCCGGCTGAGCCTCACCATGGATTGCGCAATCACTATACGAACTGTGCTGGCTTGCTCTGCAGTGAGACTGCATTGCTGTCCCTCTGCATATCGTTATTAAAGTGATCAAATACTTTTAGTATATGAACTAAATGTCTAAAGATTAGCTGGTGTATACAATGTAGACCCACTTTACATTATAAACACTGTACTACAATGTTTATTTTATTTTTATCAAAACTGTGTGCATAGGTGAGGCACACAGTTCTCCTGCCTCATGACAGGGGGCGCTGGTGATTACAGATTCTTCTTGCGCCTCCTTGGCTGCAGAATAATAGAATTAGTGAGAGCAAGCTACAGTAAACAGTTCGCAAGTTAAGTGCAACCATCCAGTAATTTTTTCGTGTTGCTTGGCCATATTTTCAGAATGGTGGATTACATATCTAAATTGAAAGAAATAGAGACTTTTAAAACTGAAGATAAGGAAGGCTTCTACAAAGAAGGTATAGCTGCCTTTCTTCAGAAGGAGCGGCGCATGGACTTCATTTATAAGTAAAGGTAACACGATAACAATTTTTTTTTCAATTCTTTTTTTTCTATGCTACAGTTTATATAAAGAATGTGGACATAACATTAAAAAAAACACGTTAACTGTTGCCAATCAAATGGTGAATAAGCTACTCTATAGAGTTCATGTGTTTGTAAATCTGACTGTGATGACGTCAGTGCCTCACCAGCCATGAACCTCTCCGCACGTCACTGCCATGCACAATCTTAACAGATAAAAGATCAGCTCAGTTGTCAGAGCAGAATCTCTCTGCCACATATGAGCAGTCTCTTAAAGTTCTTGTGTTCCTTCCTTATAATCCTTTTGTAGGTTGCAGTAGGCTTGTAGACGCCGCTGTTTGCAGCTCTCTCTCATCAACGTCCCTGTGAAAACCACAAAGGAAGCAGGTTGAGAAAGTGAACTAAGTGATACAGCACAATGCATTTCACTACCAGTATGGCTGTAAAGATGGATTTTATCCGAGTAGATTTGATTATGATTAGATTTGTTTATGCTCAGAATGACTCATTCAAGTCAGAAAAGTGAGCTTACCTATTTATGTTCATCAGTGTGAACGATGGGTCTGCATCTGGCTGGTGAGAAGTTGAATATCAGGTTCCATTCTAGTTACAGCCACTCTCAAGCACTGATGCAAATGTTAATCTGTCAATCCTGATCTCATCGGAGATTTCAGCAGTTTCATGCGAGAAAAGCTTTTCTCGCAGATATACGTGCTGCCAAAAACTGTGGACATTTTCATTGCGTGTTTTTTGATGTTTGGATATGTGTCGTTTGGGAGGGTGGCATAGAAGTCAATGAGACTGTTGGGCTTGAATGCGTCTTTCAGAACATCACAGTTCTGTAACTCAGGTCCAACTTCTTCATGGTTTGGTACACTTGGTCAAAAATATCCTCTCCCGTGTAGTCCCTTTGAGACTTTGGAGGACTGGCAGCTCCTCGCATATCTCAAGAAACGCTAACTCCATGAATAAAAATGAGCAGTTGCACTGTGTCTTGCACGTCCGTGCTCTCATCCAGTGCTAATGAAAAAAAGTCTGCTGCAGCTGGGCATATACATTAATCCCGATTTCTTCACCGCGTTTGGTGATTGTACTCGCTGACAGACTTACGGCATTATATGCATCTTTCTTCTCGGGACACAACTCCTCTGCGACAGCATCCATCCGTCCGTGAAAGACTTACCGCTGCTTGCTATCAGTTTAGCAACCCGAAAGCTGGCCCGAACGGATGCCTTTAGCTGAGCTTGGCGTACAAATGTATTCTGCTGAGATAGTAGTCCACTTTTCGCTTTGAGAGTTTGTCTGCTCGTATTTGGCCTTGCAAACTATTGTACTTGTCTGTGACAGGATTCATAGTGTCGGCGAAGATTGTATTCTTTGAATACCGCCACCGCCTCATGCCAGATGAGACAAGCAGCCTTTTCTTTGCATTGAACATAAAAATAATCGTTTGTACACTGCAGGTTAAATACCCTGCATTCTGAATCAATTTTTCTCTTACCTAACCTTTTCGCCATAATTCCGTTCACTCTTTGACAGGAAGATTTACAAGAGAAAACGGGTCTGGGACCAAATGGAGCGCCAAACTGGGCGCACCTGAATGTGCCACCGGACTGCCCTCCACTTCCTCATACGTCACTTTCTTGTGTCGCTTCGCATTGTGACAGACTCCTTTCGCATTCTATTGGGAGCAGGCGTGTTTGTATTGTTCAATCACGATTATAAACAACATACATTGATTACATTGATTAAAATAGGAACATATAATGATTGAAAACCGACCTTTAACTTGTAAAATTATTTGTTATTTTTCTGGAGGCTAAATAGGAAAAAACTCTGATAGCATCTCTGGTATTGTTCAGGGGGCCGGGCCAAATGTGCTGACGGGCCGGACACGGCCCGCGGGCCGTAGTTTGGTGACCACTGATTTAAACGTTCATACAGAACACATACTATCATAAATTCCCACATAAGGAAATGTTCTTATAAGGAAAATGTTGGTACCGCAAACGTGATTCCTTATGAGAGAATAGTTGCTGTACACAATTCGACGTGCTTTTGGACTGAGTCAACGTAGCCTGATCATCATTGAGCAGTACACGCAAATTGGAACAAAGACAAAATGTGGGTGTAGTGGGCTGAAATTGGGGGGTTGAGGGGAGGTGGAGAGGGAAGGGATGATGGCCGTCGCTACATGGCAGGAATGGAGAGGGGAGGAGCCCAGTAAGGGACGGACCAAACTCAGACATCTGGAAACTTTTCAAACTTGGGTAAAGCTTCCCAGATGGAAAAAGACATTAGGTCAAACGGTGAGAAATCTAGACAAAAGATAACCTTAATGGGGAAAGAAAAGGACAGCAGTGAACAGTGAAGAAGACTTCTTGAAACGTTTCACAGCTCCTGGGTGTCTACTCCTGAACAGTACCTGGAAAGGAAGAGGAAAACAACGGGATTAGCAAGTTTTGTCATATAAAACGGAACATAACAGCAACAACAGGCAGGACGGAAGCACACTCTCAAGGTAAACGCTGATGGATTGTACAATTTCCAAATCCATTCAACATTTTTAAATCGCTTTACACGAAAAAAATAGGCCACACAACTTTTTTTCACTTACACTGAAAAAGTTGAATGTGACCCATAACAATAAACAACTTAATGGAGTCAATGCATAAAGCATGTTTGGAACTATATTAAAATCTTTTCTTCATCTTCTGTATTTTGTTGATTGTTAAACAATTTAGTTCAATGTACAATATTTCAAACATTAATTCTAAAACTATTATATGTCGCAGGAAACCCTCCTGCGGTGCAATGAATCACTTAGGTTCCTTCCTCTTGTCTGCATAGTCAAATTCAATGTCATTACTTTCATGAGTGAGGGGCCTATCCTCGGATTAATATCAGAATCTGAATCAGAAAACCTTTATTCATCCCACAATGGGGAAATTTGCAAAATATATTATTATTGATGAAAAGGTTTCTTCAGCCGTCATCTGTACTTCTTTGAAGGTGTCGGACGTTTCGCTTCTTATCTAAGATGCTTCGTTCGCGAACTAAAGTCTTACTGGTAGTTTCGGCCCTATATATATATCCCTACTGTCCAGACGTGGTGGTGTTGGACTCTGACAAAGCATCTTGGATAAGAAGCGAAACGTCTGACACCTTCAAAAAAGTACAGATGACGGCTGAAGAAACCTTTTCATCGATGGACCACTCCTGTATGACTGAGAACTTACACAGACGTATATTATTAATAATATTCACATGAGGGTAATTTACAACAATAGAATGGAGGGAGGGCAGTAACTTTACTGTCTGGATATCATTGCACTCTTTGAGTCGGAGCAGCGGAAAGTTATTTGATGACTTTAAAGTCATTGAATTTTATGTTTTGCTGTTGGCAAAAGAGAGCACCTCTGGAATTAATTCATCACAATAAAGTTATTCAAATAAAACGTAATTGGGGGAAGTAGTAGTCCTGGAACCTTAGGGTTTGAAATTAGGACAGTCTATGAAAAAGGATTATTTCATTTCAAGTTTAAATGACACCATTTTGAGTACTGAAAATGTTACCCCCCCCCTCACACAAAAAAAATTAATATACTAGATTTACTCAAACAAGCACAGCATGTATTGTCTGATCATGTTGTGTTTCAAATCGACTAGTGATTGAAATGATTGAATCATGAAACGGCACAATTCAGAACCTACTATGAACGCAAAAATAAGTTGCACCTTTGTCTGTTTTTTCCCAATATATATACATATATTGTATATTATGATCAGAGGGTGGCCCGGTTGTCCAGTGGTGAGCATCAACCTCACAGTGCAGAGGTAGTCACTCTTGTTTCCTCCCAAATTCTTTAAACATGTATGGCAGGCTGATTGAACACTCAAAATTGTCCCTAGTTGTTAGTGTCACTATGGTTGTTTTTTGTCTGTGTGTTCCCTGCAAATGGCTGGAAACCAGTTCAGGGTGCCCCCTGCCTTCTGCCCGAAGACAGCTGGGATAGGCACGAGCGACCTTGTAAGGATAAAGCGGATCGGAAAATGGATGGATGAATGCATTATGCAAAAATTTTCTCTCAAGAATCTCATAGATCAATGAAACCTTCAATGAACTGATGAAACAAAATACAAATTAGAATGTGATGAGTTATTGTGATACCTTATGAAAACAGTAGTGTATTGGTGTTGAAACAAACGGAGTACAAGATAAAATAAGCTGTTCACTATGCACTAGTAATTGTTAGCTGACGGACACTCCTGTGTGTCACAGGTTTGGTGCAGCCACGGGAAATAGCCACAGCAGTATAATTAGGTCAGTTGAGGGGGGAAAGGAGCTTCCTTCCTGTCAATAATTTGAGATCCTGTATGAGGTCAGTTGTCAGACTGAAAAACTTTCCCGTTCACATTAACTACCAAACGGATGCATTTTCAAAAGCTGTGCACATCTACATCCTGACACAAGGTTGTATCTCTGTCGGTCAAGGTGGGGTTGAACATAAAAGATATAAATAAAAACTTGTGAAGACAAGGAAATGTTTCATGATGCAACCATGTCAAGGAAAAAAAAGAATGCAGCACTGATACTTTCAAAGAAAGATGAAAGGAATGAAAGTAGAAAAACAAAATACGTACATGAGCTGCTGGAAAGGCAGCCACTCTTGCGGCGCCGGCTTGAAGGCAAAAGAACAAAAACCTAAAACCTAAAACCTAAATAACAAATAACATGACAACACAAAGATATATATATATATATATATATATATATATATATATGTGTGTGTATATATATATATATATATATATATATATATATATATATATATATATATATATATATATATATATATATATATATATATATATATATATATATACAGTAAAGTCTCGTTATATCGATATCGGATATATCGATAGTCCCGGTTATATCGATACTATTTCTATGCACGCACGGAGAAAATTACATGCAAACAGGGTCGGATATATCGATAGTCCCGGTTATATCGATATTTTTTCGGACTCCCTTGAATATCGATATAACGAGACTTTACTGTATTTGAATCATATTCATAACTGGATGAGTAACAAGAAAACATCTTCTCCGAATCTAAGCCATTGTTTTGATTCTCGAGCAAGGCGTGACGTCACGAACAAGGGGGTGAGACCTTCTGAAACTGGCCATTTCCGGAATCATTTTGAAGTCATTTTTATTGGTGTTTTTCATTTAACTAAAAATATCAGCCTGCCTGATTTGGGTATTTTAGATGCTATAAAACGTTTTTCTGATGTCAGTGGGAAACAAAAACAAAAAATGGTGCCGGTTGTCCTTTAAATGTAGTGTGTACAAACCTCATAGCACAGTAAGAACACTACAACCCAATTTATGAACTGTCTTTCAAATGTGAAAAATATCCCTGATCAGTTAATAAATTTGTCTCAAGGAATATGGCGTTTACATACTATTTCGCAGATACTTGGATGAGGAAATGGAAATAGATTAAAATAACATATGCACTGTGATTTATCAAGATTGCGTCTGTTTTAAATACGTTTTCATTGAAGGGGCAAAGTTAAAGAAATCAACATTTATTGAAAAATGAAATCACTTTCAACATTCAAAACATATTATTACACAACGAAATATGCAAGCTCAAAAATACCTACCTGTGTTAAATTCCGCCAAATCATAGATGGTTTGTCCTGACGCGCTCTCAACAAACTCTCCACTGACGCCCTCGCCTTCACGCGCAAACAATACACGTGTACCGTCGCCGAGCACACAGACATAGGCTACCTGCAGTGGAAATTTGCATACACGGCATGGCGGTCAATCAGAAGCCTGCTTCTTTCTTCCGGACTTTCTCAAGCATTATAAAGTCGTTTTCCAAAATAGACGCACAGAACCTCAGCCCAGAAGAAAGATTCAAAAGAAGCTAACAACATATGTGACGCTACAAAACGTAAATTTACATTAAACTGTGACTGTAAAGTGTACGTGAGACTTATGGGGTTGGTGGCTCGTAGGAATCAATGCAAACGTTGCATTGTGCACCACAATGACAATCGACTACTGCAGCAAAATCTACAGCCATGCACATTTACCGTAAATTAAGCACGGTAGCATTTGTCATAGGTACATTCTTGATTTAAAAAAAAACTTCATAATTTGTGTAAATGTTTTTTAATGTGAAGAGTTGTCTCATTGTGCTTCAAGTTGGGAAAAATGGGGCGGGCAACTTTTCAGTTATCTGCCCTGTTTTCCGCTAACTTTTTGTCATGAGTTGACACTGTTTTTACTATAATTTGTGCAAGTTAGGCGGGCCGGATTAAAAAGCCTAACGGGCCGTATGTGACCCGCGGGCCATAGTTTGCCCTTGTCTGGGCTAGCCTGTTCATTTGTTGTGAATGGGTGAAGCAGCAGCAATCTACCTGGGCTTTCTTCTCTCTCTGTATTCATTTTTCCGTTATTCTAGGCTTCTGACTCTACACTGCCCACACGATTTCCTGTGTTATTTCTCCCTTTTGCCCAGAGCTCTACCGATTGCTAAACGAGCATAACCACGGACAAAACGACCTCTGGGGCTGGACGAAATGTTCCGTTTCCGTAATTAAGTGTGTCAGCGGAGGCTCCGCCGAACCCCTGAGATCGTCTCACCGAACCCCAAGGGTTCGATCGAACGCAGGTTCAGAACGAGTGGTGGAGGTGCTTCGGCCAGGTTTCTGACTGGGTTGTTCAGCAACATCTTAGATCAAAGGCCACCACACTACGGCCCGTGGGCCGTTTCCGGCCCGTCAGCACATTTGGCCCGGCCCCCTGGACAATACCAGAGATGCTACCAGATTTTTTTTTCCCTGTTTGGCCTCCAGAAAAATAACAAATCCTTTTACAAGTCAAAGGTCGGTTTTCGATCATTATCTGTTCCTATTTTAATCAATGTAATCAATGTATGTTGTTTATAATCGTGATTGAACAATACAAACACGCCTGCTCACAATAGAATGCTAAAGGAGTCGGTCACAATGTGACGCGACACAAGAAAGTGACCTATGAGGAAGTGGAGGGGAGTCCGGTGGTACATTCAGGTGCGCTTCGGTTTAGCTCAGAGAGAGAGAGCTGCAAACAGCGGTGTCTACAAGCCTAATGGAACCTACAAAAGGATTATAAGGAAGGAACACAAGAACTTTAGGAGACTGCTCATCTGTGTCGAGAGATTCTGCTCTGACAACTGAGATGAACTTTTATCTGTTAAAAAAAAGTTAATGTTCCATGGATTTTTTTTCTATGAAGAACACAGAGTGTTATTTAGTTATTTATTTCATATTGTTAATTATTTCCTGTTTTTCTATAAAGAACCCAGAGAGTTATTTAGTTATTATTTATTTCATAAATAGTGTCATTTATTTGTTTCCTGACTTTTTTCTGTAAATAACCTGGAAAGGGTTATTTGGTTGTGTGTGGCTTTCTGGAAAACATTTTTTCTGTTACACACTGACACCGGCCCCCCATCACAGAAGGGAAAAGTTATGTGGTCCTCACAGGAAAAAGTTTGGGGACCCCTGTCTTAGATAGTGAGAAGACACCACAGACATATATGGCGTTGGAGGACATGTACAATGACTTAAAGACAGTTGTGAGGCTTGCTCTGAGTGTGACGGAACAATTCAAGGTAAATGGATCTCCACATGGGGTCAGCTTTGAGCCTACAAGAGTGAGGTTAGAGAGAGAAGACAAGAAGAAGGTGGAGGATTTTAAGTAGTTGGGGTCAAATGTCCAGAGTAATGGAGAGTGTGGAAAACAGGCGAACAAGCGTGTGCAGGCAGGCTGGAACAGTTGAAGAAAAATGTCAGATATGGTGTGAGATAGAAGAGTTTTAGCTCAGATGAAAGGAAATGTGTATAAAACTGTGACTGAGAGAATCCGAGAAAATCCGAGAAGCCAGGCGGAGATGTTTTGGATATATCAGAGGAGGGAGAGTGAATATATTGTGAGAAATATTCTGTGCCTTGGACTGCCAGGCAGGAGACCGAAAGGAAGACCAAAGAGGAGGTTTATGGATGTTGTGAAAGAAGACATGAAGGTATCAGGTGTGAGAGAAGAGAATGCACAAATCAGAGTCAGATGGACGAGACAAATTTACTGTGGCGACCCCTGAAGGGAAAAACCGAAAGGAAAAGAAGATGTCTATCCTTCCATCCATCCATTTTCATGACCACTTTATCGTCACACAAGCCTCTGTATTTATCCGGAGTAGGGACTGGCACAAGAAGACACTGTCTTATCTCCCCTTGTGGCGACAGAAGGTAGAAATAGATAGGTAGTAGAAGTTGCGTAGAGACGAGGTTGATTGCAAACCCGGAAGTGACGTCACAAGTTGTAGCGTCCATAGTAACGTGGCTTGGTTTGGCATAGAAATAGGATAGTTTTGAGCGTATTTAGGTCTATTTAACGTATGGATGCTGTAAAAAGGAACAACAGTTGGGGGCCGCAATGTTTCGCTTACGGATGCTTCAACTACAAGCTGAAAAACAAAGGAATTTCGTTCTTCAAGTGAGTGAAAATGAAATTTCTATAAAAAGAAAAATATATATATATCTTTTTTTCTATGTTTTAGCGACTAATTTTCATCTTGATTTCGATCTTCGACCGTGTATAAGTACGTTCTAGCTGTTCTTCATTAAATAATTATATGTGCCATGTTCTTCAAGATTGTCACTCGTGTTGTTGCTGCAGTTGGCCATCTAGCCCTTTTCGATTTGGAACACGAGATCATAACCCGAGATGGTATTGAGAACCATACCATAGACCTCATCAGAACCATCACTAATATCTTCCTATCTGTCCGTTTACACCATATCACTCGCCTACAGAATAATGACTTGATGAAGAGTTTTCTTCGATCAAAACTGAATCGCAGTGTAATTTTTGCAGGTCAATGAGGTTAGAAGTTTCAAAAAATTTCATCTCATTCATGTCATCATATGGTTGACTAATTAATCAGCTTTCATTGTTTTACTGGCTGTGACAATTGCACACTCAATGTTGCTGTAAAAGTAGTGGAATATCTTGTTCAAATTTCTGTGGTTGTATATTAACTGAAAAATTAGTTTAACAGCGCCCCCAAAAAAGCAAATTTTAAATGATGAGAGTGATGAGGACTATTTAAATTTGGCATTATTATTGAAAAATAATTATTAATATAAAAGTGTTGGACTATACACAGTGTTACCTAATCCTCTACAATTTCTGATTTAGTCCAATTCCGATCACCAATTAAGTATGATCATTCTTTATGAATGTTATTTTTTTCACGTTTGAAGATTGGTTACAATCACACTCAAAAGATAATTATACTATGTATTTGAATTTTCAATCTTAAAGAGCTGTCATTTCTATTATTCATAACATTTTTAGACTCTGAATAAATATACATCAATAGTGGTGTATTTAATTGCAATTGTATGTTTTGGATGATAAAAAAATTATAATCCAAAGCATATCTGATCTTGAAAGTTGAGGTTTTTGGACTTGTCCGACTTCACATAGCGCCGAAAGACGACGTGAGAGTCAAGTAGTTGTCTTCTAAAACATATTTAGCCACAAAGTATTAGAATTTCGTCGAATACCGGAAGAAAATCGATGAAAAACGAGCAAAAATTATTCATATGGTACGGAACTGTGTCAGAGGCTACAACTCATGATGTCATCAGTGACGTCACGGCCTGGTGATCGCGGGGCGCAATGCTATCGGCTCCTTTGGGCACTTCTAAACCTCTCTATTTCTATGCTACAGAACAAGCAACTCTATGAACTTAAAGTTAAAGATGCTCAGTAAAAGGCTCCCACACACAAAATGGTCATCGGCACAGCAATATTAGAAAAAGCAAAACTATACTCACCATTTGATGACAATGCTCTGATCTTACCTTGAAATGGGCATTTCTTCCCTACATTTCATCACAATATAATTGACTTTGTCAATGTGTGAAATTCAGCCATTTTCTATTACAGATGATGGCCTCCCGGGGGGCAGTAAAGTACATGCATGCGTATCATAATGGACATGTATGTATTTGTATCATAATAATAATACATTTCATTGATAAGCACCTCATAATTGACAAATGTAAATAAAATGCCTTTATTATACAGTACAGTTTATTTCTTTAATTACAATACAATAGCATATTTACGATACATAAAATAAGGTATATTGTGTGTACTTTTAAGGCTTATTTAGTAGAAAGTTATGTTTCATGGGGACCTGGGAACGTATTTTTCTCATTTTAATGGTTTCCAATTAAGTTCGTAAGCCAAGGCATCACTGTGTGTGTGTGTGTGTGTGTGTGTGTGTGTGTGTGTGTGTGTGTGTGTGTGTGTGTGTGTGTGTGTGTATGCGTGCATGAGTGTGTGTGTGTATAGAGAGATAGAGGGATATAGATGTTAATCATAACACAGCATGCAAAATCACTCATCCCATTCATGCTCTCCTCTGCTTCATGTCATCACAAAGAGGGTACAGCAAGTCCTGAAGAATGAATGTCTCTCTGTGTCTTTGTTTTGTCATATTGTCTCTATGCTGTCATATTATTTGTTATTTGTTTTTTTTTTGGTTCTTTTGACTTCAAGACGGCGCCCCGAGAGTGGCTGCCTTTCCAGCAGCTCATGTATTTTGTTTTTCTACTTTCATTCCTTTCATCACTTTGCTGCTGTGAAATGTAAATTTCTCCACTGTGAGACTAATAAAGGCAAATCCAATCCAATCCAAACCACAACGACCAGCAGCCGGATGGCTGCCGAGAGTGACGAAACACTGCCCTTTCCCTTTATTTGATTGACTCAAGAGCCTTGAGAGCAATTCCACAAGTTCATCTTCTCAGTAGGAAAATCTTGCCGCAAATAAAATAGGTGGTATTGGAGAAGACCAAAGAGGAGGTTTATGGATGTTGTGAAAGAAGACATGAAGGTATCAGGTGTGAGAGAAGAGAATGCACAAATCAGAGTCAGATGGACGAGACAAATTTACTGTGGCGACCCCTGAAGGGAAAAACCGAAAGGAAAAGAAGATGTCTATCCTTCCATCCATCCATTTTCATGACCACTTTATCGTCACACAAGCCTCTGTATTTATCCGGAGTAGGGACTGGCACAAGAAGACACTGTCTTATCTCCCCTTGTGGCGACAGAAGGTAGAAATAGATAGGTAGTAGAAGTTGCGTAGAGACGAGGTTGATTGCAAACCCGGAAGTGACGTCACAAGTTGTAGCGTCCATAGTAACGTGGCTTGGTTTGGCATAGAAATAGGATAGTTTTGAGCGTATTTAGGTCTATTTAACGTATGGATGCTGTAAAAAGGAACAACAGTTGGGGGCCGCAATGTTTCGCTTACGGATGCTTCAACTACAAGCTGAAAAACAAAGGAATTTCGTTCTTCAAGTGAGTGAAAATGAAATTTCTATAAAAAGAAAAATATATATATATCTTTTTTTCTATGTTTTAGCGACTAATTTTCATCTTGATTTCGATCTTCGACCGTGTATAAGTACGTTCTAGCTGTTCTTCATTAAATAATTATATGTGCCATGTTCTTCAAGATTGTCACTCGTGTTGTTGCTGCAGTTGGCCATCTAGCCCTTTTCGATTTGGAACACGAGATCATAACCCGAGATGGTATTGAGAACCATACCATAGACCTCATCAGAACCATCACTAATATCTTCCTATCTGTCCGTTTACACCATATCACTCGCCTACAGAATAATGACTTGATGAAGAGTTTTCTTCGATCAAAACTGAATCGCAGTGTAATTTTTGCAGGTCAATGAGGTTAGAAGTTTCAAAAAATTTCATCTCATTCATGTCATCATATGGTTGACTAATTAATCAGCTTTCATTGTTTTACTGGCTGTGACAATTGCACACTCAATGTTGCTGTAAAAGTAGTGGAATATCTTGTTCAAATTTCTGTGGTTGTATATTAACTGAAAAATTAGTTTAACAGCGCCCCCAAAAAAGCAAATTTTAAATGATGAGAGTGATGAGGACTATTTAAATTTGGCATTATTATTGAAAAATAATTATTAATATAAAAGTGTTGGACTATACACAGTGTTACCTAATCCTCTACAATTTCTGATTTAGTCCAATTCCGATCACCAATTAAGTATGATCATTCTTTATGAATGTTATTTTTTTCACGTTTGAAGATTGGTTACAATCACACTCAAAAGATAATTATACTATGTATTTGAATTTTCAATCTTAAAGAGCTGTCATTTCTATTATTCATAACATTTTTAGACTCTGAATAAATATACATCAATAGTGGTGTATTTAATTGCAATTGTATGTTTTGGATGATAAAAAAATTATAATCCAAAGCATATCTGATCTTGAAAGTTGAGGTTTTTGGACTTGTCCGACTTCACATAGCGCCGAAAGACGACGTGAGAGTCAAGTAGTTGTCTTCTAAAACATATTTAGCCACAAAGTATTAGAATTTCGTCGAATACCGGAAGAAAATCGATGAAAAACGAGCAAAAATTATTCATATGGTACGGAACTGTGTCAGAGGCTACAACTCATGATGTCATCAGTGACGTCACGGCCTGGTGATCGCGGGGCGCAATGCTATCGGCTCCTTTGGGCACTTCTAAACCTCTCTATTTCTATGCTACAGAACAAGCAACTCTATGAACTTAAAGTTAAAGATGCTCAGTAAAAGGCTCCCACACACAAAATGGTCATCGGCACAGCAATATTAGAAAAAGCAAAACTATACTCACCATTTGATGACAATGCTCTGATCTTACCTTGAAATGGGCATTTCTTCCCTACATTTCATCACAATATAATTGACTTTGTCAATGTGTGAAATTCAGCCATTTTCTATTACAGATGATGGCCTCCCGGGGGGCAGTAAAGTACATGCATGCGTATCATAATGGACATGTATGTATTTGTATCATAATAATAATACATTTCATTGATAAGCACCTCATAATTGACAAATGTAAATAAAATGCCTTTATTATACAGTACAGTTTATTTCTTTAATTACAATACAATAGCATATTTACGATACATAAAATAAGGTATATTGTGTGTACTTTTAAGGCTTATTTAGTAGAAAGTTATGTTTCATGGGGACCTGGGAACGTATTTTTCTCATTTTAATGGTTTCCAATTAAGTTCGTAAGCCAAGGCATCACTGTGTGTGTGTGTGTGTGTGTGTGTGTGTGTGTGTGTGTGTGTGTGTGTGTGTGTGTGTGTGTGTGTGTGTATGCGTGCATGAGTGTGTGTGTGTATAGAGAGATAGAGGGATATAGATGTTAATCATAACACAGCATGCAAAATCACTCATCCCATTCATGCTCTCCTCTGCTTCATGTCATCACAAAGAGGGTACAGCAAGTCCTGAAGAATGAATGTCTCTCTGTGTCTTTGTTTTGTCATATTGTCTCTATGCTGTCATATTATTTGTTATTTGTTTTTTTTTTGGTTCTTTTAACTTCAAGACGGCGCCCCGAGAGTGGCTGCCTTTCCAGCAGCTCATGTATTTTGTTTTTCTACTTTCATTCCTTTCATCACTTTGCTGCTGTGAAATGTAAATTTCTCCACTGTGAGACTAATAAAGGCAAATCCAATCCAATCCAAACCACAACGACCAGCAGCCGGATGGCTGCCGAGAGTGACGAAACACTGCCCTTTCCCTTTATTTGATTGACTCAAGAGCCTTGAGAGCAATTCCACAAGTTCATCTTCTCAGTAGGAAAATCTTGCCGCAAATAAAATAGGTGGTATTGGAGACGACAACATTTTGGACCTTCAGTTTACTCTTATTTTCTTTCTGCAGGATGTCAGCGTCTCACAAATGTTTGTGCTGTGTCAAATATGCGATGTTTGTTTTTAACCTCATCTTCTGGGTGAGTATGAGCAGATGTGAATCCCTGATAGTCCCATGTCAAGGCAATGTACATAGATTGCATATTTGAAGCTAACGTTTCTTTGAAACAGATAGGAGGATGTGGATTGTTCGGCGTTGGAGTCTGGCTGTCATTTACCCAATCAGAGTTTTCATCTCTTCCTCTGGCCTTCCCGTCACTCTCGGCAGCCAACCTGCTGCTGGTCGCTGGTGGGATCACCATGATAACTGGTTTTCTCGGCTGTCTCGGAGCCCTTAAGGAGCAACGCTGGCTGTTGTTCATGGTAGGACCACAAATACAGTTCAAGCACTTTACCACTTCCAATTTGTTGATATTATGCTGACAATGTCAACAAGGTGATGTGATCAAGTGTGTCAAGAAATGGGTTTTCAACTGATCCCCTCTATTCTTTTGCAGTTCTTTGTTATCCTGTTTCTCCTTGTGCTGACAGAGGTTGCTCTAACACTGGTCATACATATCTTTCGAGATCAGGTAAGCTCACCTTCGAGATACTTTTTGTAGGGGTTTGATTGACACTGTCCAGTCGACTGGCAGTTTGCATGAAAGTCAGTCGGAAATGTAGTGAGTAAAAAAACGTTGTTTATTGAAGGCAGAAGTGGAAAATCGATCCCTGCATCCATCCATCCATTTTCTACTATAGATATCTATCTATAGTTTCTCCAGCATGTCCTGGGTCGTTCGTCGGGTCTTCGTGAGCAGGAAAACATTCAAGAGGCATCCACATCAGATGCCCGAACCACCTCATCTGGCTCCGTTCAATGTGGAGGAGAATCAGAATCAGAAAGCCTTCAATCGTTCCACAATGGGGAAATTTGTAGTGCACGGCAGCAATTTTAGAGGGGGTTGGAGGGCGGCGAAAAGATAAAAACAAGATATTCTAAGCATAATAAAACATGTCAGAAGACGGATACTGATACTGAAGACTTATACTGTAACTGTGCAAGAATGTTTCATAAATAAACTGTAAATAGCGCAAGTATAAAAGAAGATTGATATATGTAGTTGTATTGCATTAACATAAGGTGGCTGTGCTATTTACAGTACAAGGGTCAAGGTTTTTTTGTGTGTGTTTTTTCAGTCACGTGATTATAAAGAAGCCTGACAGCAGTCGGTAGGAACGAGCGGCGGTACCTCTCCATCTTGCAGTGCGGGTGTACACTGACTGAAGGGACTACCCAGTGCTGTCAGGGTGGGCAGGAGGGGGTAAGAAGGGCTGTCCATCATAGCTTTTAGTTTAGCTAGCGTCCGTCTGTTGCCCACCTCCTCCAGAGTCCAGTGAATGGCCCAGGACAGAACTGGCCCTCTTGACCAGGCGCTCCAGTCGTTTTCTATCCAGGGTGGTGATGCTGCCTGAACAGCAGACAATTCCATAGTGTATGGCTGAAGCAACCACAAATTCATAGAAAGTCTTCAGGAGTGACCCCTAAACCCTAAAAGACCTCAGTTTTCCTGAGTAGGAAGAGGCGAAGAGGTCCCTTTTTGATTAGGGCAGCCATGTTTGTAGTCCAGTCGTTTATTGTTGAGAGTAAAACCCAGGTACTTGTAGGAGGTCACCCTCTCTATGTCTGTACCCTGGATGTCCAACGGTGCAGGTAAGGATTTTTTCCTGAAGAAACCCACAACCACCTCCTTGGTTTTCCCGGTGTTGAGCTGGAGGTGATTCTGCTGGCACCAGTCCACGAAGTCCTTGGTCAATCCCCTGTCCTCCCGATCATCTCGCTGTAATGAGGCACACAATAGCTGAGTCATCAGAGAACTTCTGAAGGTGGCAGGTTGGAGTGTTGTAATTAAAGTCCGAGGTGTAGAGGGTGAAGAGGAATGGAGCCAGGACTGTCCTCTGCGGCGCTCCAGTGCTGCAGAGAAACCTGTTCGACTCACAGTTCTTTGCCCTCATGTACTGTAGCCGGTTTGTGAGGTAATCTGTAATCCAAAGTGTGAGGTGGTGGCCCACTCCGGCATGCTGCAGTTTGTCCCCCAGTAGACTGGACTGGATGGTGTTAAAGGCAGTGAAGAAATCGAAGAACGTGATCCTCACCGTGCTCCCAGCATTCTCCAGGAGCAGCAGCGCTGAGTGGAGGAGGTAGATGATGGCGTCCTCCATCCCGATGCTGCACTGGTAGACAAAAACTGTAGTGGGTCCAGTGATGAGCTCGCCAGTGGTCGCAGGTGGAGGAGGATCTGTAATCCGATTGTGTGAGGTAGTGGTCCACTCCGGCGTGCCGCAGCTTGTCCCCCAGTTAATGTTCTAATTGACTGTTTTACTTGCCATTAAAATGAATCCACCAAATATTCAGTTGATTTGGATTGGTTATGTTATGAAAGGAAGAGGAAAGAAAAGAAAGAAGTCGAAAAACAATACACGAAGTCCTGTGAAGACAGCCACTCTCACGGTGCCTTCTTGAAGTCAAAATAACAAAAATAAATAAATAACAAATAATGTGACACAAACGACACCGACTAATTCAATCTTAAATACTTTTCCACACCCTCCTTGTTGTATTTCTTTTTCTTTCATTCTTTTCACTAGTGGATCAGGGATGTCATGTTGGAATGTGCACATCTCAGGCATCCCAGACGGCCGCTATTTAGCGGAATTCCGCAATTTTTTTCCACCAAAGCGATATTTTCTATGTTCATCTAAAAGTTCATTTATTTCCGAAAACATTTGTTTTGAAGGGTGATGGGTGTCGTGTGCTTTGTCTTTCGTGTGTTTTGGTCGATGTCGATGTCCTACACTAGAGTGATAGTGAAACAGGGACATCATTTTCAGCTACAGTAAAGTCTCGTTATATCGATATCGGATATATCGATAGTCCCGGTTATATCGATACTATTTCTATGCACGCACGGAGAAAATTACATGCAAACAGGGTCAGATATATCGATAGTCCCGGTTATATCGATATTTTTTCGGACTCCCTTGAATATCGATATAACGAGACTTTACTGTATTTTAATTTCCCTTGGTTGGGATCTACTACTAGCTAAATGTTGAAAGCAAACACGAAGATGTAGTTTGCATTGACAAAAAGAGATTATCTCACATGTATCATGTAAATCTGTTTCAATTTCAAGCAACGATAGTTCCACATACACATTGGCGCTCTGCGCTGAAGCTCCTTTTCATCGCGGGCTCCACAAGCCATGCATCCATCCAGCCACAGACTGTCCAACAGCACCGACCTTTCCGCTGAATAAAGCAGGGCTATGAAAATGCTGCGTGCTACAGGCGCAAAAAAGCACAATCGCCATAGAACTGTCCAGCGATGCCAATCAAATGGCATAGACATTCCTCCCATTCAAAAACAGTAATTCATGCTGCCGAAAAGGCGCAACCACTCAGCTGAGTCCCGTCCTTATACAATACAATACAGTACTACATATTGATATATATAGCTTTGATATATATAGCTTTAACAACAGCTGAAGCTGTAACAAAGCGCTTAACATATACAACTTAATGGATGTCATGGCCAAAAATGCTGAAAAAATAATCCATATCCATTCTACACGACACACAACAACACAAAGTGACAAAAGAAAACACAAAAACAACAACAAAAAAGCAAGGCTCATGAGTGCACTTGCTGACGGCTGCCTACTCAGGGGCCAATTTGAACTTCTTCCTATTTGATTCCTATTCAATGTGTTACAATGAGGTATTATTTTTTTATGTTAAAAAATGATGATAATAAATATATAATAGTCGGTTGTTAAAATATGCATTTTTCACATTTTCAGGTTGTGTTTTTTTCAATGAAAGAAATGTGCCTTGTCTTGAAAAACAAAATGCTGTTGTAGATATTGTAAAAGCGATATATAAAATATATAAAGATATATGCATATGGCATTTTTCTCACCTGCCCTTTTTATAAACTTTATAAACTGGACTTGACATGAATACATAAATAACATTGATACCTTTCCCTGTGCTTTTTTCAGCTGGATTCCAAAGCACAAGGTGTATTAAAGGAGGGGATGAACAGTTACGAATCAGAAACTGGGTTGAAAAAATCTTGGGATAATGTCCAAAAAATGGTAAGGGCTGTATATAGAAAACAAACAAACCAGCAGCCAAAACTAAACTGTGGCAAAACTAAATAAATGCATGGTTAAAGAAATCAGTATGAATTAATTTCAGTATTTTTATACTTGTTTTTAATACTCCGCAAATCTTTCTCCCATAAATTTTGTCCCAGTCGAACTTTTATTGTTTACATATACAAAACACAAGAAAAACACTGTCCTCCATATGTCGATGCCGCAACCTTCAGTTGGAGATTTAATTAACTTTTGTCAAGATTTCAACCTTCATGTCTGCTCTTCCACAAACAAAGAAGCTCCGGTCTCTGCAAATGACAAATTTTTGCCTGTGCTGTGACACTTATGAATAGTTTCCACACTTATTAACATTTCTGAAACTGTCGTTTGGTATGCTACACTAGTTACCTAACACTAGTTACCTAAAGTGTTTAATTCTTCACCCAAACAAAGTCTTGCCTCCTTTGATCTGTTTGCACCCTTGTGCGTCTGTGTAAGCGCTCAGTCGTACAGGAGTGGTCCATCGATGAGAAGGTTTTTTCAGCCGTCATCTGTACTTTTTTGAAGGTGTCGGACGTTTCGCCTCCTATCCAAGAGGCTTCGTCAGCGAACTAAAGTCTTACTGGTCGTATCGGCCCTATTTATATATCCCTAATGTCCAGACATGGCGGCGCCAGACACAGCTATGATAGGTCCCTACTCTCAGGTTGGTGTTGCGTCTCTTGAGGCTAGGAGGCAGGACTCAAGAGACGAGGGAAAGCGGGGGTTCGAATCCAAAGTACACGGCGAGACAGATACTTGTAATCAAGAAAAGTCTTTACTGGGAGCATGTGCACAAACAAAACAAGTGGCGATGAGTGAGGGAAAAAGATGGCAGACCTGACGGAAGAGAGGTCGCGAGGTAAGCTTTCTGAATACTCCGACGGAGACTGAATAGCGCGATCGGTAGATATAGTCAGAAGGCACAATCACGGGAATGACAAACAGCTGTGGGAACCCAGGTGCGTGATGATGGGAGGGGCCGTTTCCAGGGAGTAGCGGAGGAGATGACAGGAGGGGCGGGGCGTGCCAAGGACGGCGACGAGATGTGACAGTGCCCCCCCCTCAACGGACGCCTCTTGGCGGCCCACCAGGTTTGGAAGGGTGAGCCGCATGGAACGCCCGGATGAGAGATGGGTCGAGGATCCAGGCACGTGGGACCCACTGTCGTTCCTCCGGTCCATAGCCCTCCCAGTCGACCAGGTACTGCACTCCTCTGCCCATGCGCCTGGAGTCCAGTATCTCCCGCACGGTGTAGACCGGTCCGTCGGCCAACATCCGGGGGGGAGGTGGGGGGTGGGCGTGGGGGCTAAGGAGCTGGTTTCCACTGGCTTGAGGAGGGAAACGTGAAAGACGGGGTGGATCCTCATGGTGGGTGGCAGCCGGAGCCTCACCGAGACCGGGCTGAGGATGGCCTCGATGGGGAAGGGACCCGTAAAGCGTGGGCCCAGCTTCGCTGAAGACCCTGCCAGCCGAAGGTCCCTGCCAGCCGAAGGTCCCTCGTGGACAGCCACACCTCCTGCCCGACCTGGTAGTTGGGTGCCTGTCTCCAATGACGATCTGCCAACCGCTGGTTCCGGGATGCGGTGCGTGTCAGGGCTTCCCTGGTCTCCTTCCAGACTCGGTGGGCCCGTCTGAGGTGATGTTCAATACACGGGACCTCCACCTGGCCCTCCTGTGTGGGGAACAAGGGCGGCTGATAGCCACAGGCGGACATAAATGGGGACTGACCTGTGGCTGCGGAGACCAGGGAGTTGTAGGCGTACTCCACCCAGGGTAGGTGCAGGGCCCACGACGCCGGGTTGTGGAGGCACACGCACCGGAGGGCCGCCTCCAGGTCCTGGTTCTTCCTCTCCGTCTGTCCGTTGGTCTGGGGATGGTATCCAGATGACAGGCTCGCCGACGCCCCTAGGGACCGACAGAAACGCTTCCATACCTTGGACACAAACTGCGGTCCCCGGTCCGACACGATGTCCGTCGGAATCTCGTGGAGACAGACGACGTGGTTAACCAGGAGTTGAGCCGTCTCGATGGCTCAACTGCTACCATTCATCACACAAATCAAACTTACATATAAATATGTGCCTGTTGCATAAAATAAGCCTAGACATTATCTTATGACTTATGGTTCGATATCACGTCACATTTGCTGATGATTGTAGTGCCATAGTTTTCAATATCTGTGTCCAAGTTGTCAATCTTTTGAAGAATTTGAACATCAAGGTAACATATCATACACTTGAATCATGTTGTAAAGTGTTATCCTACTCCTCTCCCAGTTCAAATGCTGTGGCGTGACGAATAAAACCGACTGGTATGAAGTACTCAATGGAACCCTGCCATTATCTTGCTGCGCTGTCGGGATTGACCGATGCAATGAAGGATGGAGTGAGGTGAGTTTCATGCTCGCTCATTTACACAAGGGTGGAGCCTGTCAAGTTTCCATATCATCGTTGCCATAATGTCAAGAAAAAGCAGTATGCTGTTTGAAAAGAATATACTATGGCTTCAACTAACCATCAATCAGCCGTCAGACCCTTTGAGTTGGTTTTCTTTGGCACAACAGTTCATTCTGTAACTCAGCGGTCGGCAACATATGGCTCGCAAGCCATATATGGCTCTTTTGATGATGCATCTGGCACGCCGATAAAACTAAATATGTATTCTCGCTTTTTTGCTGTTCATTTACGGTTTGGGTGTCATTTGGCAGAAAGCGCATTTTTCATTGGATGATACTGACCGATGGCCGTTGATGTTGAACCAGGTAGACGCCCCCTTTTAAATATGCTTGTCAAGTAAAAAAAAAAAACAACGAAGGATTCGCCTTTGTGGAGAGAAAAAGTTCAGCCATGATTCTAATTTGCAATGAAACAATACCATGTGAAACAGTTAAATTTCAGTGGCACTTTGACAAGCGCCATGCTAACTTTAGCAAAAATATACTTCTGCGGGAGAAAGCAGAAAGCAAGCGTGCAAACAAATGAGCCGTGTGCAGGCTAGCTAGCAGTAACTTCCTACATGGACCCGGCAAGTTGACTTTCATTCCAAGCATTTGGCTGGATTTTTTTTTATCAATCATAAGGAACGGAAAACAATTTATATTAATGGTGAGTATTATCACAAATTTATTTTAAATAATACATTCTGACATTTTGTTGAAAAGTGGCCGCGCATGCGTGCATGTTTGTGAGTGTGTGTGTGTGTGTGTGTGTGTGCGTGTGTGTGTGTGTGTGTGTGTGTGTGTGTGTGTGTGTGTGTGTGTGTGTGTGTGTGTGTGTGTGTGTGTGTGTGTGTGTGTGTGTGTGTGTGTGGAGCTCTCACTGAAAAACATTTGTAAATATTTGACTTTTATGGCTCTCTTGGTCAAAAAGGTTCCCGACTCCTGCTGTAACTAAACAGAAAATTCCAGTCAAACCTATGAAGTTCAACGCAATCCATTCCAATTTGGTCAACATCTGTTTTGTTTAAATCTTGCTCTGTCAAAGGGATTAATGGAATTCATCCACTCCATGGCTGTGCCTGAGTCTTCAAATTGTATGTCTGTTTAGTTTTACTGGAATATCCCACTGTTGTCAAATAAATTCTGACTTCCCGACTTGGGGTTATGAACACATAGAAGAAAAAAGGTTTCTCTAGCGGTCATCTGTACTTCTTTGAAGGTGTCGGACACTTCACTCCTCATCTGAAGAGCTTCGTCAGTGTTCTAACTCAGGCATTATACTGTATATATCCCTAATGGACAGATGTGGCGGTGCCAGAGCCCTGCTCTGATAGAGCCCTGCTCTAAGGTTGAGGGAGCAATAGTACTAGCAATACTACTCCCTGAAGCCAATCTGATTACCACTTTTGTACTGTATGATTACCTCTAATGTTCTAGCTCTGGCTCTGATTGCCTCATTGGCATTGGCATCACCTCATTAGCATGACTAAACTTACGTGGTAACGACCTAAGAGCCTGTTTTAAGTTAGCACGGTCTAGATCAATCATGGGCAAAGTACGGCTTTTTAATCCGGCCCGGCGAACATGTCCAAATTATAATAAAAACTGACTCATGACGAAAAGCTAGCGGACACCAGGGCAGACAACTCTGAAAAGTTGCTGGCCCCTAATTCCAGGTATCCGCGAAATAGTATGTAAATGCCATATCTTGCATATTCCTTGAGACAAATGTATGAACTGCTAAGGGCTATTTTTCACGTTTGAAAGACATTGAAAGAAACAAATTGGGTTGTAGTGTGCTTACTGTGCTGAGGTTTGCACACACTACATTTAATGTTTTAGTATATCCGGCCCAAACACTCCCTCCAAATGCTCCTAGCCTGGCCAGCCCCTCTGTCAAATTTTAGAACCCATTATGGCCCGCCAGTCAAAAGGTTTGCCCACCCCTGGCCTAAATTAAACCTTAAACCACAATAGCGATTTAGTGAAGGGTTTTTCTTCTTTTACTCCTCTTTCAAACCCTCTATTTTCTATAGCTAAAGGCGGCATCTTTGAGGCCTTTTTCCTTCGGCGTCCGCTGAAGTCCGAGCGTGTGTCTTGCGCGACCTCTTCTAGCTTCTCCGATTTTTCAACAGCAAATCAGCGCGTGTGCGTGGGAAGCCGTGCGTATTTGGGTCAGCAGAACGACACAGTAATAGAAATCGATAATATGAAATATAAAATGATAAAAATAACACTAAAAGTTCTAAGATTTATAATTGAACTGTACGCAGTTTGGTATATAATAGTATTCAATAGAAAATGTTCTTTAAAAACAACAGATTGACATTGTATACTATTATGTCGTATAAACCTTGCGTCTGCCAATTTGAATGCTTTTCGATTTACGACCCTTTTGTCGGAACAGAATCCGGTCGTAACTTGGATGTTAACTGGATATATGCATATATTCAAGTAACATCCGAGTTACGACCGGCGCGAGTTACGACCACCCATACTTACGACCACGACCGCCAGACTTTTTTTTTTTAATTCTACAGCAGCCACCGCTACAGCCAGCAACGCTTGAACTCCGCAGCATGTTTATGATGCATTTGGTCGAATAAAAGACTCGAGATGGTCCTTCTTGTTTAGATCTGACACGTTCCCAAAAAGGCAGAGAGCAGCCAACTCATCGGAGCGAAATTGAATGTCTGGATTCCCAAGCGACAGAGTCAGAGGTCCGTGCAGGATGATTTATTAAAGGACAATCGACGTCACTTTTTTGTTTCTTAACTGACATCAGAAAAATGTTTGATAGCATCTAAAATGCCCAAAACACACATTATGATGTTTTTATTCAAATGCACCAATAAAAATGACTTAAAGTGTCCAAAATCTGCAAAAAGCTGCGAATTGGGCATTTTCAGAAAGTCCCGCCCCCAGTTTGTGACGTCACGCCAAGACGTCTTGCATTGCTTGAGAATCAAAACAATGGCTTCAGATTCGGAGAATATGCTTTCTTGTTATCCAGTTATGAATATGATTCAAATAGTTCTGAAGAGGAAAGTTACATGTTTGCAATCGATTAAAGAATTTATTCCATGCCATTTTGAGGCAACATTGGGGAGAAACGATCACCAGAAAAGAGGCACAAAATGGCGACCTCCTGTGGCCACCTCCGTTTCCACAGGTTGATAAATTCCTTATATGGAGCTTGGACACCCTCTTCTGGCGGCTTTTGGGTGCAACACAAGGTTTTCAGACCAAACAATACAGCAAAATACATTGATGTGATGGAAGGACTGCTACAATGTGTCTTTTTTTTCGGTCAGTGGGCGTTCCTTGAGTGACGTCACGTACGGACTCGTCACCAACTCAAAAACGAGACTTCCTGAATATTCAGCGTGAGTCTTAAAACGTAAAATATAGCTATATGTGGTGGAATCTTTTTAAAATACGCTCAGTAGAAGTCATTTGAAGCTATTTTACAAATTATGGACACAACTTGTCCGGAGACGTCGGTTGTCCTTTAAGAGACAACACAAAGCGCTGAAAGAGGACCAGGGGAATGAGCAAAAATAAAGAATACCAAAAACGACGAGTGGACGGGTAGGGCAGAAACCCGACAATGGCGAAAAGCAACTTGCACACGGTGCTCAGACCGAGCACCGATGATATAGAAGTCCAGGGTAATACAAAGTACAAATACAAGTTGACAGCGATCCGTTTTCGTACCCGCTGTCCTGAAGAAAGAAGTGGCGGAAGCGGGGAGGCGTGTACCCGCCCCCAGCTGTCAATCCAAACGTTGTCATGATCTGGTTGGCGACCAACGGGGGGCGCTGTCGGCCCTGCCTGCACCCGCACAGGTGCTGGTCGTCCCGATCAGATTGGCGACCAACGGGTAGCGACGTCATCCCTGCCTGCAGCCTCGCAGATGCTGGTCGTCTTAATCACTGACACTTAAAAGGACACCCGGCACGACCGGGGTCGGTTCATTGTTTGCTGCATGCATTGTGTATGCTGTGCATGTGTTTGTTTAACCTTGGCGGACTTTTACTTTTGGTCTTCTTTTGATACTTTGCATTTTTTCTGTTCAGATGATTTTGATGTTTTACATTTTGTTCCTGCTGACCTTTATTTTAATACAATTTGTCAAACAACCTCCTGCTCCCTCCATCACCACCTCGCAAACCGTGACAGAATGAACCGACCAACCATAGGATCCCGCAGGTACATCGGACCCGTCTCATTTCCACCCTGTGCCTGGCAATGCTACGTCCACGTTAGCCCACGCCTCGTCGAGTTTGAATAGCGTCACTCGACGAGCCGTAACGTCCACGTCAACGTCCGGCCGAGACCTCCTTCCAGGTGGCCGTCCAGGGTGACACTGGGTGTCTGGCAGTGCACGCCCACGTCCAGCCACGCTGTCATCGTGCATGATGAATTGAGTCTCATCCACGACGAGCCGTGCAACGTCCGCGGCAACATCAGTCCAAGACCCCACTCACCGCTGGATCCCGGAGCGGATCAGGACTGGTCTCGTTTCCCCGGTGCCGGGCAGTTCACGCCACGTCATCGTCCGGCCGAGACCTGGTCCCATACGGCCGTACGGGGTGCCAGTCTGCGCCTGGCAGTTCGATGTCCACGTTGAGCCATGCGCCGTCGCGTGAACGTGCGAGAGGGATCGCACTCACGCCCACGACGATCCGTGCCGCGTCTTCGTCCACGCCAGGCCGAGTTCCGTTCCCGTAAGGCCGCCACCCGTCGTATGCTGGAGAGGCAGCGGTTGCCGTCTCCACCATTGTTCCCTGGCGAGTGGATGTTTTGGGAGAGTGTTGGGACTTCTGGAAGCAGCCCCTTGAAGGGGGGGTACTGTCATGATCTGGTTGGTGACCAACGGGGGGCGCTGTCGGCCCCGCCTGCACCTGCACAGGTGCTGGTCATCCTGATCAGATTGGCGACCAACGGGTAGCGACGTCAGCCCTGCCTGCAGCCTCGCAGGTGCTGGTCGTCTTAATCACTGACACTTAAAAGGACACCCGGCACGACCATCCGATGTCGGTTCATTGTTTGCTGCATGTTTGTTGCATGCTGTGCATGTGTTTGTTTAACCTTGGCGGACTTTTACACTTGGTTTTCTTTTGATACTTTGTATTTTTTCCGTTGAGATGATTTTGACATTTTACATTTTGTTACTGCTGACCTTTATTTTAATACAATTTGTCAAAACACCTCCTGCTCCCTCCTGCCTGCTTTTTGGGATCCGCACCCGCCATCACCACCTCGCAAAACGTGACAAACGTGACAATATCGAACAAGGATTGCACAAAATTACGATACAAAATAACTGTTTCTTAACAAATGCGTACGACAATTTTCTCTAGCATGACAGCATCTCACTCGCACAGCAATTGGGGGTGGGGAGATGTCAGCGCTCGAGTGGGTGGGATCGCCGCGAAGCAAACGGCGCCTCTGGCTCACGGTCGACGGCGCTGCCTCTTTGAGACAGGTGGCTTCTTCTGGCTCCTCTGTTAGCAGGGAGAGCGATTTTTGGACAGCTCGCATGCGTGGGAAGCCATGCGTATTTGGGTGAGCAGAAACTGCATGCGCCGACACAGTAATAAAGATCGATAATCCGAAATATAAAATGATTAAAGTGACACTAAAAGTTATAAGATTTATAAACGAACTGTCAACATTTTGGTATATAAGAGTATTTTATATATATATATATATAAACTCTCATCTCATTTTCCGTACCGCTTATTCCTCATTAGGGTCGCGGGGGTTGCTGGAGCCTATCTCAGCTGTCTTCGGGCACGAGGCGGGGGACACCCTGAATTGGTTGCCAGCCAATCACAGGGCACACAAAGACGTACAACAGTCACTCTCATACTCAAACCTAGGGACCATTTGAAGTGTTCAATCTGCAGATTGGTTGCTGGTCAACTGCTCCATGAGCTGTTCTCTATTCTCAAAAAAAAACAAGACAAAAAAAGAAAGAGTGCCAACACCTACCGATAATGTTCTTCTCTATTTTTGAACGTATCTCCCGCGATAAACGAGGGTTCACTGTACATGGAGCAAATATCAAATACTGTATAGAACAATAAACAATGCATTCAATAATTCGGTATACAAATGGACCAATGAAACATTATGAACATGACTGGACAGAAACTGCAGATGACTGTAATTACAGCTCCAACCCGTGAAAAAAAAACATTTATGGAAGAAGTTATTTCATTGTAAATTTACAGACAGTTGAGTTAAGATGTGACATTTGTTGTGGCATCTTATTTTGTAGTCATAAAGCCCTAAAGGCACTGCATACATAATAAGAACACAATGTAGTACTGTATGAAGAATTAATATTTTAAGTTCACATTTGATAATTCCAGCCACATTCTATAGCTTGAGAAACACCATTGAGATAAGCAATGTTTTCTTCTTCTCCCACACCTGTCTTTTTTTTTTTTTTTTGCAGCCTTGTTATAAAAAGGCCAGGCAGTGGCTTCTGGATAACATTCCATCGGTTCTGGTGTTTGGTGTTTGTATTGGCGTTGTGCAGGTAGTTCTTAACACACATTTTTCCACAGCAGTGAACTTTAAAGTGCTCGTCAAGTCAAAACTTTTATTTGCAATACGTTCCCTGTGTCTGAACACATCAGAATCAGAAAGCCTTTGATAGTCCCATCAACGTCACAATATAACGGCTCACCTGTTTTCTGGGTTTGGTCACATGATATTAGTAATGTCTGTCTTATAGGTATGGCTTAGTTATTGCTCATTTGTTTGCATTTAATGTCTTTCTTTGTGGATCTTTTTATGCCAGGGGTGGCCAACCAATCAGAGACTGAGAGACATTTCTTTACTTTGTTTTTGGAAAGAGCCACATCATGCACATCATGAGGATAAATCAACATCGCCACATCCCTTCCAAGTTTGCACGCAAACAAGCACGTGCACACAGATACACACAGACCTCTGCTCAGATTGTTTTTATTGTAAATGTCACACACAATATGATAATGACAAAAACATGACGCCTACGAAACTAAGACCACAGGCCAATCATTTTCAACAAAGCTTATATCGACAGGTGTATGTCTTTCTGAATCAATTGCAATCAACTAAAGTTACCACAGGTGGACTCCCATTAAGCTGTAGAATCAACTTGACATTGATCAGTGGAAACAGAATGAACCAGAGCTCATTTTTTAGCTTTATGGCAGAGGTTCTGAATTCATTCACACGTGATTTTTTTATTTGTCTATTTTTAATAAATGTACAACACTTTTACCAAAACGTCTTTCATGTTGTAATCATTGGGTGTTTTGTGTAGAATTCTGAGGTAAAAAATATTCGTTTTTTTCAATAGGGCTGTAACATGAGCAAATGCAGGAAAAGTGAAGCGTTCTGAATACTTTCCGAACTGACTGTACACCCGCATGCAACAAACGGATCAATTACACACACATGTGCATATGCACGCACGCATGAAACAGCGAGATGGACGACAGCCTGAACACCACCAAACATGAAGGAAATCAAAAGGCAAAGAAAGTTTTTTCCCCTTCATTTCCTCCCAACCCTCACGGTCGACTTGGGATTCCGGTCGATCAGATTGATGTATTGGACACTTCTCATTTGAAATCTAAGGGAATTCACAGACTATCTTAGCGCTAGGCGCTAAAATTGTCTGGCGCTAAGATAGTGTCGTTATTTGTGCATGTGCAATGTATGTGATGACATTGTGATGTATGTATGTGATGACAGTATCGGATGACATTGTAAATTTTGCTGTACATACCGCCATTGTGTGAATGTCAACCCCACCACAAAGGCGTTTTTAACGCTTGTCGTGTGAAAGCCTGGGAGCCTCATTGAACAAGCTACAGGTTGGCCACCCCTGCCTGAAAGCATCAGATGACAATTTTAATAGAAAGCCTTGATCACATTATTTTTTTAACCATCCCAAACTCTCTTCTCCCGTCAGATCTTGGCCCTGGTGTTCTCCATGCTGATGTACTGCCAAATCATGTGTGCTGAGAAGTATTTGAACTGAATGCTGGTTTGCGATAAACCTATTCATTGTGGGTCACCATTCAAGATGCCAAA
The DNA here is from genome assembly GCF_051943395.1 of Hippocampus bargibanti. Lineage (NCBI taxonomy): Eukaryota > Metazoa > Chordata > Actinopteri > Syngnathiformes > Syngnathidae > Hippocampus > Hippocampus bargibanti. Next base: position 17,009,674 of record NC_142750.1, read on the forward strand.
CAGACATGCATCGCATTTGTAGTAACTTTGTGTTATGTCATTGAAAAATGAGTTGAGTGGGGGGCTGGGAGCTTCCAATATTTCTCATCAATGTTTTTTTTCTAACATTGGCAACAAAAAAACTTTGGAGTCTGTACAAGTGATGCGAAAACCCTCTTACCAATACAATTTTATGTCCATTTGCTTTGCAAAAAGGCTGTTGAAATGAATGAGAGCTTTACAAAAAGGGCCTATCAAAGCTATTAATTTTCTAGCATTGCCCTCATTAGGATCACGGAGGAGCTGAAGCCCCTCCCAGCTGATGTTTGGGTGTTCATGGAACGCGGGAAGAACCCAGAGTACTTAAAAAAACACCCAGGACAACATGCACATTTTGAACAGGAAGGCCTGTGTCAATTTCCAAATGCTGGCAACAAGAAATAATCAGAGGCTGACCAAACTTATTCGGCAACTACCCAATGTAACCCTAATTCCCCAGCTACCCTAAATTAACAGTACTGTGAATTACAAAATGGGGATTTGCTGCCTTTTTTTGTCAATGAACTATGTTTACGCATTCATGTTTGTTCTGATAACCTCTTTTGACATCAATAGCAGATATAAAAAGTATACACAACCATATACAAGGTTTTTTTGTGTGTTAAGGTCATGGTCAATGTCAAGGTCATCTTTATTGTCAAATATGCTTCATGTACACCATAGAGAAGTACAGGGAATGTCAGGTGGATTTGCATTCAATCTTTGTGTATCTGGAGAAAGCATATGACAGGGTGCCCATCTTTTTTATTTCCTTCCTTGCCTTTTGAGCAAGCGCTTTTGGTTATTGGTGTGTTTTGTGTTTTCTTGTTCTTGTTTTGACCAGCGCTTTTTCTTACTACTTTTCGGTGCATTTTTGGTATTAAACATTTTTGTTACAAGGTCTTTTTGGAGTCTACTATTTTGGGAATGCCAACATTATCATACATTCTGCATTGTTCGAGATGTGACATAATTCTCCAGCCAATATGGATTCACATAGACCCCAACAAGATTCTGTCCGCCTTCAAATCAAACGGATTCGTTCTGCATTCGACGCACCATCCACAACAAAAAATAAGAGAACATCCCCTGTCTGGGATTATTTTGAGCAGATCTCTCCAAAAAAGGTACACATTATAATAACCAGTGTGAATATATATTGTAAACTATTGTGACAACAGAGTGTCTCCCTAATTTTAATGCCTTCTATTTGCTAATATTTTAAAAGGTGAAGTGTAAACTTTGTTTGAAAGAACTTGTGTACCATTTTTTTCCTCAACAAAAACAATGAAAGGTCTGTCTTGTTCGTTGTTTGTGTCTCAAAAAGCAATTATTCTTTCAAGTACCAGCTCATTCATTCACATCACAACTCCCTGCCCTTTTGACCCCATCATGTCATTTTAATCTCTCTGCCATGACATTTATTTTCCACGCAATGGCGCAATACAACAAATGAAGCCTTATGATGCTTCGGCGAGCGAACCATTTGGAGCCTCATTGCTTTATAATGCTTCAGGTTACCATCATTAGAGAACTTAGTCTGTGGAGGCAATTCCTCCATCAGTGATCACTTGTTTGACCAAGAACCATAATAATAATAATACATTTCATTCATAAGCGCTTTTCATAACTCGCAAGGACAATTTACAGTCACAGGATATTTTTTCGACGAGTGAGCAGTGGCACCCACACGCGCCAGCGTTCACTCAACCCACAAGTTAATAAAGTAAAATAAACATCTGCTTATGTCAGTGATGACTCTAAAGTGGCATTTGTTATGAGTTTGTTGACGCCACACGAGCTCCGGTGTTCCTTCCCCGATTTTGTGTGTGAGATTCGTCGGGTATTCCACCACCCAGTTTGGGGAACAGACGCCAAAGGCCGGTTGTTGGAATTATCCCTGACATATGAACTGGCCATCGACGAGGACAGTTCTGATTTGGAGGAGCTCATCAATATCAGCCACAAACTGGACAACCTCATGTAGGAGAGAAATGTGGAGCACGGAGGTGAACGTTTTTTAGGTCATCATACTGAGCTACGATCTTTCCCTACGAGACGTTCCGGCCGAACAGACCAGAACACCACCCAAGTGCATGGAATACTGTCGTGGGAGATGAACTTATACAGATGGAAGGAGGACCATTGGGATTGGAAGAGAAACGCCACCAGATCCACGACCAAACCTATTTCTACTGCCGAGTAGTGGTTAGCACGTCGACTTCACAGTACAGAAGTACAGAAGCGGATTCAATTCCAGCTCTAGCCTTCTAGCGGAGTTTGCATGTTCTCCCTCTGCCTGCGTGGGTTTTCTTTGGGGCCTCCGTTTTCCTCCCAAATCCCAAACATGCATGGCATTGCATTGAACACTCTAAATTATCCCAAAGTGTGAGGATGAGAGTGACTGGTTGTTTGTCTCTGTGTGTCCTGCAATTGGCTGGCAACCTATTTAGTGGCTACGTGTCACTCCTGTCGCTCCTGGCGCTGAGGAGCGCCAGGAGCGTGCCCCTCCCCTCCTGTCTCATCTTCCTCTGCGCCAGGAGCGGGCCCCTCCTCTCCCTGCTCTCCGGACTCACTCACCTGTTTCTCATTCCCTTAATTGTGCCTTCTGGCTATAAAAGCGACCCATTCCCGCTCGGTCCGCGCCGGTGTATTCTCCGTAGATCCCTGTCACCCAGCAGTATGCATGTCTGTTACGCTGTTCTTCTCGGTTGCCTGATTTTCTGTTTGTCTGTCTTGTGTGTCTCAGTAAAAAAAGTTCTTGAATTTACTGTCTCCACCGTGTATTTCGGATCCACCCCTGACTACTTTTCTTCATCCCTCGAGTCCTGTCACCACTCCTCGAGCGGACGTGACATAATACACCGGCCAACGATGGATCTCGCCGATGGAGACAAAATCATATCCGCCCTCGCCCATCACGCGGAGCGTTCGAGCCAGCTGGCTCAAGCGGTCGCGGAGATCTGACAAACCGTGTCCACGCTGCAGGAGGTTGAGACACGCCTTGCCACCCTTCCTCCCCCCCGTGAGTAGGCGTGAGCTACCTTTACCAAACCCCTCACGCTCCGCAGGCGAACCCGGGCGCTGTGCTCAATTTCTCATGCAGTGCTTGCTTGTGTTCGAACAACAACCCTCCGCCAACGTTGGCGATGAGGCCAAGGTAGCCTTCCTAACTAGCCTGCTCACGGGTCAGCCCGAGAACTGTGTGTCGACCGTTCGGGAGTCTCGACCTGAACTTTGCTCTTCCCACCTGGCTTTGTGGCCGAGCTGCGCCAAGTTTTCCACCACCCGGTCACAGAGGTCGAGGCAGAGGGACTCCTCCACGTCTGCGTGCAGGGTACCCATTCGGCCGCGGAATACTCTATCGCCTTCCGCATCCTGGCTGCCGGCAGTGGCTACATCGATTGAGCGCTGAGGGCAGTGTTTCGGCGCGGATTGAGCGTCGCTCTCAAGGACGAGTTGGCCACCCGCGACACTGGCACCACCCCAACGAAATGATCGACATCGTCATCAACCTGGAGTGGAAGATCGCATTCAAAACGCCTTTTGGGCATTTTGAATACCTGGTGATGCCGTTCGGACTCACCAACGCTCCCGCCGTATTCCAAAATCTCATCAACTATGTGCTCATGGACTTTCTCAACGTTTTTGTGTTTGTGTATTTAGACGACATCCTCATTTTCCACAGAAGAACACCGGCAGCATGTCCGATGGGTCCTTGCGCGGCTCCTGCAAAACCAGCTGTACGTGAAGGCAGAGAAGTGCGAGTACCACGTCCCCTCTCTGTCTTTTCTGGGGTTCGTCGTGGAGCAGGTGCAACTCCGGGCCTATCCCGCCAAGACCAAAGCGGTGGTAGTGGCTAACCCCGAAGACGCGCAAATAACTCCAGCGATTTTTGGGGTTTGCCAACTTCTACCGCCGCTTTATCCGTGGTTATAGTCAGAAGGCACTGCCCCTTACTAATCTCACATCCACCAAGGTCCCCTTCAGGTGGACACCCGACGCAGAGGGGGCGTTTAACCGCCTCCGTCACGCCTTCTCCAACCCTTCTCTTACGTCACCCCGACCCGGACCTCGCGTTCGCGGTTAAGGTCGACGCATCGGAGTCCGGGGTGGGGGCGGTCCTATTCCAGCGCTCCCTGGGATAGGACCTTCTTCCGCCGGCTCAGCCCCGCAGAAGCCAACTACGACGTGGGGAACCAAGAACTGCTGGCGGTCATCCTGGCGCTGCAGGAGTGGAGACACAGGCTTGAAGGGACCAAACACCAGTTCACAGTATACACCGATCATACGAACCTGGCTGCCCGATGGGAACTGTTCCTCACGCGATTTAACATTACTCTCACCCAGGGTCGCAGAACACCAAGCCTCATGCCCTATCTCGCATTCACGAGCCGGCAGAGAAGGAGGAGGTCATTGCCAACATCCTGCCGGCGCAACACATCCTGGGCGCCCTGCGCTGGGAGGTTGAGAGGAAAGTTCAGAAGGCCCAGGGGGGGTAACCCTATCCCCAAGGGTTGCCCGGTGGATCGTCTGTTCATCCATCCCGCTCTACGCACCGAAGTGCTGCACTGGGGATACGCCTCCAGGGTCGCCTGTCACCCGGGGGTCAACAGGACTATCCATCTCATCGCCCAGTGGTTCTGGTGGCCGGAGTACAGGAAGGACATCACGGAATTCGTGAAAGCATGCCCCGCCTGTGCCCGTGGGAAGGTCTCCCACCAACCCCCCGGCGGGACTACTCCAGCCGGTACCGATTCCCTCCCGGCCCTGGTCCCATATCTCCGTTGACTTCATCATGGGCCTCCCCCCTTCCCGTGGCAAGACGGTCGTCCTCAACGTTGTGGACCGCTTCTCTAAGTCGGCCCACTTCATCCCGTGAACCAGGTTGCCGTCTGCCATCGAGACGACTCAACTCCTGGTTAACCATGTCGGCCGTCTCCACGGGATTCCGGCGGACATCGTGTCAGACCGGGGACCGCAGTTCGTGTCCAAGGTATGGAAACGTTTCTGTCGGTCCCTAGGGGCGTCGGCGAGCCTGTTGTCTGGCTACCATCCCCAGACCAACGGGCAGACGGAACGCAAGAACCAGGACCTGGAAGCGGCTCTCCGGTGTATGTGCCTCCACCGTCCGGCGTCGTGGGCTCTCCACTTGCCGTGGGTGGAGTACGCACACAACACCCTGGTCTCCACAGCCACAGGTCGGTCTCCTTTCATGCCCACCTGTGGTTATCAGCCGCCTCTGTTCCCCACCCAGCAGGGCCAGGTGGAGGTCCCGTCCATCAACACCACCTGAGACAGGCCCATCAAGTGTGGAAGGAGACCAGAGCCGCCATGTCGCGCATGGCATCCCGGAACCAATATATTGCGGATCGTCGTCGCCGTCAGGCACCAATTTACCAGGTCGGGCAGGAGGCATGGCTGTCCACGACGGACCTCCATTTGGCCGGGACATCGGCCAAATTGGGTCCACGGTCCTCTGGTCCCTTTCCTATCGAGGCCATCCTTAGCCCGATCTCGGTGAGGCTCCGGCTGCCACCCACGATGAGGATCCACCCGGTCTTCCACGTCTCCCTCTTCAAGCCTGTGGAGACCAGCCACCTTGCTCCAGCACCCCCCCCCCCCCCCGCCGGATGGTGGACGGCGACCCGGTCTACGCCGTGCGGGCGATAGTGGACTCTCGCATGGGCAGGGGATTGCAGTACCTGGTCGTTTGGGAGACTTCTTCATGCAATACCACAGCTACGGGCCCGAAGAACGACAGTGGGTTCCCCGTTCCTGGATCCTCGACCCATCTCTCACCCGGGCATTCCATTTGGCTCACCCCTCAAACCGGGTGGGCCGCCAGGAGGCGTCCATTGAAGGGGGGGCACTGTCACATCCTCCTCAGCGCCAGGAGCGTGCCCCTCTTCTCCTGTCTCATCCTCCCCTGCGCCAGGAGTGGGCCCCTCCCCTCCCTGCTCTCTGGACTCACTCACCTGTTTCTCATTCCCTTAATTGTGTGTCTCAGTAAAAACCCTTCTTGAATTTACCGTCCCCCCCGTGTATCCAAGCCTTACTACTTTTCTTCGGCCCTCGAGTCCTGTCACCACTCCTCGAGCGGACGTGACACTCTAGACTCGAGCCCGAAGACAGCCGAGATAGGCTCTAGCACCCTCCGCAACCCTCGGGAAAATAAAGCAGTCCAGAATGAATGAATGAATGAATGAAGGAATTACAACAGCCTACTTGCATCGATTATATGCTCAAAAAATGTTTCAGAAAAAAATGGACAGGGTCTCAAAAAAGAAAAACAAAGTATGTCATGGGAAAAAAATGTTTCAGAAGACTGAACTGTACAACTGCACAAAATAGTTTCAGAAAAAAAAAACTGTACATAGTGCAAAAGTATAAAATATACAAGAACATCGAGAGCGGAGGAGAGTGCAGTCTTGTTCGGGACTTGCCAAGAGACTTGAGCAGGAGGGAGAAATTTATAGACCATCCCAGGTTATCTCGGTCAGGGCACCGGTGGATTTGGGAGCCGATAATTGCTTTATCGACACCTTCATTGCCATTGAAATAGTTTGTGTGATAGAGGAGTTAGACGTGGTGAAATGGGTACACAATTTCAATGGCCGACTTCTGGCACCAATAAAACACATCACGGTCTCTTAAAGTTAAAAATATTAAGCAAACAGGTTGAACATCAGAGGTATAATCGGATGCAGTCCCAAATTCTTGGTTTACCGTGGCTCTGAACACAATCTAGTGATCAGATTGAGAGTTTGAGTTCATTTTGTTACGCACATTGTCTGCGATTGGCCGCAGAGGTCCCTTGAACGATCCTCCTGAATGTATTTTCTTAGACCAAGAATTTACCAGGATTTGCGACAAGTAATCATGACCACTACACAAACCTGCCGAATGCTCCACTGCCAGGCTCTCAAATCTACCAGCGCTTCAGGCGTACATGTCCACTTTGTTAGCCGCCGGCTTAATTTGATCGTCGAAGTCTCTGATAGGTGTCGGGTTCTTCATTAGGGCAAATCATTACGTCCATGTGTAGTCTGAATGACATAACCAGTAAAAATAAACATCCCTTCCCGTTACTAGATTCTACTTTTGCAACGTGACAATCAGTGACCATTTTCACTAAGTTAGATCCCCGCAGTTTCGATCATTTAATAAGGAGAGGATGAGTGGAAAAAGTCCTCGACCAGTTCGATTACCAAGTCATGCGTTTTGGACTAACCAATGGCCCTGCAGTTTTTCAGAGTTTCATCGATGATATGTAAATAAACTTTTCATTCGATCACAGGTATCAAAGTCAAGGCCCGAGGACCAGATCTGACTTGGGATACTCCTTTATCACCAACGTTATTTACGGCTTGAACATCCTGCACATGCGCCAGGTTACAAACTTAGCAGTTCATGGAAAAGACAACCAATTAAAATATCTATATTTTATTGCTTGCAGCTGTTGGCATTCAGAACGTCCAGAGGTGTGGCCTTATAATCAATAAAATTATGTTTTACTAATGTATCACTTTAATTTGCATGTATTCTCGATCAATGGCTTGGCAGAGGGGCGCAGAATTCAGACATATGTCATTTGATGAATGCGTCTCCTGCCGGCAGTGGGGACGATCTTTCTGGTTCCGAGTCTCTGTCCACGGTGTCTGACTGTCATATCTCTGACATTTTGGGGGCTCTTCCGGGATGGCAACGCGTCTCCTGCGGTGAGACCAGTACATCGGCGAAGCCATCAACATTTCGAGAGGACCTCCTTTTCTTGGGGCCAGAAGCCAGGCCTGCTCGCTGGGTGAGACGCAAATGCCATCCCAACGAATCTGGGCAGGCTCAGGGCCGAAAGGGTCGTCTCCAAAAATTGAGGTCAGTCTGATAAACGATAGTACAGCCTTTTGAAGGTCTGGAAGATTTTGGATAGTACAAGCCTATGTGTTTGGGTGTTGGAAGATTTTGGATAGTACAAGCCTATTTGTTTGGGTATTGGAAGATTTTGATAGTACAGCCTGTTGAAGGTCTGGAAGAATAAAACTAAAAAGGTGGAGCCGGTTGGCTCGTAAAAATTAAGCTAGTTTCTGTTGTAGCGAGATTGTTGAATTCAGCTTAGTTTTTAGGGATACAAGGTCTGATCATCCTTGTGTCTGTGTGTCTGTGTGTCCGTCTGTGTATGTGTCTGTGTGTCCATGTGTCCATGTGTCCGTGTGTCTGTGTGTCCGTGTGTCTATGTGCCTGTGTGTCTGTGTGTGTCAATGTGCGAGCATGTGGGTCTGTGAGTAAAGCTTGTGAGCTTGACTGTCTGTCGCGCGCGGGCTGTTTGTGTGAGTGTGATTGGAATTGCGATAACGTCTCATAATTTATATAATATACAGTGGGATTAAAACAGCAGACTTTTGTGGATGCAGTATACAAGTTCTCCTCACTCTTTTGGGGGTTGAAGAAGGAGAAACAACAAATGTAAATTTGAATTGCTGTCCTACTGAACGAACCCAGTTATAGAGTCCGCCCTATGCGTTGAAAAACGACCAAATTCATAGAGGAAAAAAAAAAAAGAAAGAGAGAGAGAGAAGGGGGACGTTGCGAAAATTGAACTCTAATAATTCGCTGTGCTTCGATAGTATTAATGAAAATTTAATTCGGCGCCGGCACCTAAATATTTTATATCGATAAAAACACGCCGGAACGAGATTGCAATTTCCTGTAAATTACAGTGAAGTCTAGGCACCAACATGGCTACGCGGAAGTCTTCCCGTCTTTGGCAACGACTTAAATCATATCAGTCGCCAATCTGCCTCGATGAAGAAGAATTTGTTGATAAAAAAACGTTAGCTGAAATAGATTATAAAGGATCAACACAGTTTGTTCAAAAGTGGAAAAATAAACACGGATTTTCCGGTGATATAGATGACTGTGATGAAATAGACATGTTATTAAGCAAATTATAATTAAAAGAAAAACGAAAAATGCATGAACACGGAAAACAATGGTTCAAGTGTAAAATCCTTGTTAAGAGGGCCAGACAAAAACGATATAAGAAAACGGCAGGTAAAAACAAAAAACTAGACGAAGATTTAAATACAGCCGCGACTGCAGCTGCGGCTGGAGCTCCATTGGGTCTCCCGCAGCTCTAAGCGCCCCAACCTCCTCCGACTGGAGGACTCTTTCCGATATTACCTCCTTAATTCAGAAAACCAAAAAAATGAACCAAAATTCATTTCTAATTCACCGTGGGGGATGAATCAAACCAATGTAACAACTACTGATCAGAATTCCGAAAATAATTGGCACCTAGATGATTCGTTTACACTACAAAATAGTTCAGCTCCCGTGCATTATCAGACGCGCTCCAGAGGAACCGTGGGGGGTGGAAATGAACTCTCGATCCAACCGCTCCGCTGGAGCAAAACTTGCATGAACCAGGATATGAAAATTTTCAAATTCAAGCGTGCCCTATGGTTGAAATGCCAAGGCAAGGAAGTGATAACCCGTTTTTCGTATACCATCCGTGGACCCCAGCTGAATTTAAAGATATACTCCCAAACCCAAATGAAAATTCTGACGATTATGTGAAAGAGATGGCAGACATTGTCCACAGCCATAGACTCAATTCCGGGGAAATATTGAAATTACTTGTGCTGACTACGGGATCTAAATATGGTGCGATTGTCGGATATGGTCCGTTCAATGGGAATCAGGCAGTGGGAGGTTACATGCGGTACGAAGAGCTCTCGCAGATCGGGGGGCACTTGGGCAAATTATGGAACGTTGCTCCAAAGCATATCAGCAAATGAAAGAAGATGACTAAATGCCTCCAAAGGCAAGACGAAGCAACAGATGATTTTTTTCCATCGTTTGTGAACAGTGTTTAAAGTACACGGGGGAATCCCGAGTCGCAATCGGACTTGTTTAATTCGCATCTGAAAAAACATCTGCTGAATCATGCACTTCCTGATGTAATTCAATATTTTAAAAGGCATACCTTGAATTGGATAACATGAGCGATTGATGATGTTTTAAATTATTCACGGAATTTCGAGAGGCTTGCAGACAAAAAGAAAAAAATGAAAGTCACGTAACTAATACTTACTATCAAAAAAGGCATATTGATATATGTAGCTGTATTGCATCAACCCATATTTACAAGTGTCTTTTTTCACATGTGATCATTGAGAATTGCAAAGCCTGACAGCAGTCGGTAGGAACGAGCGGCGGTACCTGTCCTTCTTGCAGCGCAGGTGTAATAGTCTCTGGCTGAAGGAGCTACCCAGTGTTGTCAGGGTGGGCAGGAGGGGGTGGGAGGGCCTGTCCATCATTGCTTTTAGTTTAGCTAGTGTCCGTCTGTTGCCCACCTCCTCCAGAGAGTCCAGCGAGCAGCGCAGGAGAGAATTGGCCCTCTTGACAAGGTGGTCCAGTCTTTTGTTCTGGGTGGTGATGCTGCCTGACCAGCAGACAATTCCATAGTGGATGGCTTATCATTTCAAATTTTCGCCCCCAAAGATACTTTACTCCATAGACCAGGCTCAAAGCCTCCTTCTCTATCTGTGAGTAGTTCTTCTCGGCCGGGGACAGTGTTCGTGAAGCACAAGCGATGGGATGATCATTCCCATCAGGTGTGGTATGCTGAATGACAGCTCCAATCCCATAAGCAGAAGCATCACATGCGAGTGTAAGTGGCAGGCGCGGATTGTAATAAGTCAATACATTGTCACATGTTAACAGTTCTTTACATTTGTTAAACACGCTCTGTTCGTCTTTACTCCATTTCCGTTTTGTTTTCTCTTTTAGCATTGTGTAAAGTGGGTCTAAAACTGTGCTTTGGCATGGTACAAAGTCTCCATAATTAGAAAGATGTCTTCCTTCCCATCTTTATTCAAGTATATGGATGACAAATGAGTCATCTGTAACAAAAAGGGATACACAATATAAATAACTATCTCTCCCTTCTCCCTAGGGAGAAGTTTTGAAGGGTATGCATAAAACTTGAACATGCTCAGAAACTGAAAAGGCTTATTTTCACTGCATCAATGCGGCTAATGTCAATGTCAACAAGGCTGACCAGGGTGTCCGGCTTACAAGCCCAAAACAGTTCAGACGATCAATAAAAGACTGAAAACTAACACATGTACAATGTACATCATTATAAAACCGTAGAGACCTAATTTCTCTACCAGGGGTGGTATTATTGTGACCCACTGAAGACCCTGGGAACAACGTGTGGTCATATTAATCCTTCAAACAGCTGCCCAGGGCAGCTTTCTCTCACAGACCAGGTTTGTGGTGGGGTGACAGTGGGAGTTTAGCTACCGGTGACGCTGCAGAGTAGTTGGCTGGAACGGAAGATGAGTCAGGTTGGACCCGGGGGCAGGGGGGAGGAGGGTGAGGATCCTCATGTGAAGCAATCAGTCCCTTGGTATCCGGTGCTGGTGGAAATTCAGACGGGTGTGGCGATGGTGGTGGTGGTGTAGGTCGAGGGTTCTCCTGACGATATTACATCCTCGATGGCATGTGGAGGGCCGGATCCATATAAGAGAGCTGTGGCTGGTATGGCTGAAACTTCTTAAGGTGCTGTCTGTTCCTGAGCGTCATTCTTCCTGAGCCATACACTCAGATGGTGTATTGATGGACTGGGTGTGCTTCCACCACAACCCCAGTACGCTCCCAGTGTCTCGGGTGATTCCCTACCAGGTTCTGTCGGTACTCATGGTCACCAAATGTCAGTGGTGTGAGTTGTCTGGTCTGCAGGGTCCACTTCTTGCACTCCCTTGAGTGGCGCTTGGCCAGAGCAAACTCGATTTCTCATGGTCTCTTACCATGTGTTATGAGGGCTGTATCTCCCCAATGTAAAATGAATCGTGTCTCTAATTGGCCTGCCGAAGAGGACCATCGCAGGTGAGGTCTTAGTTTCTTGATCAGGTGAATTTCTGTAGATCAGCATGGCCTTTTGAAACTCGTCGACCTGGAGCGAGCCAGTGGGGACTGTGTTGTCCATCAACATCCTCTTGACGGTTTTTACTGCGACTTTGGCTCTACAATTGGCATGGGGGTTGGCGACAGAGGTAAGACAGTGGCGTACTCCCCAAGATGTCAAGAAATTCTGAGTCTTGACGTTGGTGAATTGGACCTTCTGGAATGGGTAGTCTGGGGGTTCAATAACACTTGGTGGTTGCATTGAGTTGGATTTGGCAATCCTGTGGCACTGCGTACCCTGCTCCCTTGTCCTGGTGATGTCGGTGGTGATGCCTGGCCAGAAGACGGAGTCTGCGGCCCGTTGGCACATGACATTGATACCCTGATGGGCTGAGTGGAGTGAGGACAAGTTTTCTTTTTTAGACTCCACGGGATAACGATCCTGTGGCCCATGAGGATAACACCATCCAGTCATGAGAGGCTGTCAGCGTAGCGGTGAAATGAATGAAGGTCCGGTTGAAGGTCTTGGCATCTCAGCTGCAGTTCCTGTTGCAAAATAACTTTAAGCTGTGAAAGGGCTTGGTCTAAAGAAGTTGCTTCCCGCACCATATCCCATGTGACCATGTCTGAGATTGACTGCAGTGTGACAGAAACTCCTGCAAGTGCAGCATTGTCGTCTGCCATATCCATGTTGGCTGTGCTATCAATGTCGTTGACAGGAAAGGATCCAAGGGGGGCTGGGAGTTGCTCGACCCCAGAGGCGGGTGGGGGGCAGTGTGATACAGCATCAGGGCCCTTGTTCTTCGATCCTGCAACGTGTATGAGGGTGAACCTATAAGCCAGTGTTTTTTCCTTCAAGTTGAGAATTCGTCTGTTATTAATGTCAGTGAGGGATCGGTCGTTTAGGATTCTAAGGAGAGGCTTGTGGTCTGTAGCTATGATCAGATCAGAGCATCCCAGCTCAATGCTAATGCTTTGCCTTCGATGGGGCATACCGACTCTCGGCTGGCGTTGTGAATCTGCCCCAGTTTCCACCCGTCAGGGCAGCAGACTGGGCTCCTTGAGATGCACTGGCAATACTTCTGTTTCAGAAGGAAACCGATGCCATCAACAGACCAGTTGACAAGCAAGTTGTGCGTGATGGGTCAAAAAGTCTTTCATTTCACCATCTTTCATTTCGGTGACGATGACTTCCTTAGACTGCTCAAATAGGTTATCAAGTTCCTCTGTCCAGGCAATTTTTTATGGATGGTCTGAGCAGGTGTCGAAATGGTTTCATCTGTTTAGCAACGGCAAAGGCATAGACTCCTTGGTTTACCAGGCCAAAATAAGCTTGGGCGCCTGAGATGTCCTTTAGTGTCGGGAAGTTGGTTACAGAGTCCAGAAACCTTTGGCTGGGTTTCACTTGCGTAGGTGTCACCGTGACTCCTGACAGTGTCCTGAGCAAATTGGAACTTGTTCGGGTTGAGGGTAATGCCGTTCTGTGCACACAAATCCAGCCATCTGCAGGTTTGGAAGAATGATGTTTCAATGGATTCTGCCCACATGTAAGTGTCATCGACGCATTTCACCTTATCTGGGAAATCTGCGATGATGCTGTCAAAACGCTGAGTGTATGCATCACCACTGGCGAGGAAACCCTGGGGTGCCACCTTGTAGCAGGACCGACCCCATGGAGTAAATGAAGGTGGCGACGTGCCGGTTGTCCTCACAAATGGGTACGGAGTGGTAACCATTACAGGCATCTGTGACAGTCTTTCTGGTGTTTTGTGGTATGTGGTCAGCAGTGACGTGCGGTGAGGTTCATGGCTGGTGAGGCACTGACGTCATCACAGTCAGATTTACAAACATATGAACTCTACAGAGTAGCTTATTCACCATTTGAGCAACAGTTAACGTGTTTTGTTTAAAATGTCATGTCAGCATTCTTTATATAAACTGTAGCAGAGAAAAAAAAAGAATAAAAAAACGTTATTATCATGTTACCTTTACTTATAAATGTCCATGCGCCGCTCCTTCTGAAGAAAGGCATCAATACCTTCTTTGTAGAAGCCTTCCTTATCTTTCTTCAGTTTTAAAAGTCTCTCTATTTCTTTCAATTTAGATATGTAATCCTCCATTCTGAAAATAAGGCCAAGCAACACGAAAAAATGACTGGATGGTTGCACTTAACTTGCTGTTTACTGTAGCTTGCTGTCACTGATTCTATTCTGCAGCCGAGGAGGCGCAAGAAGAATCTCTGTAATCACTAGCGCCCCCTGTCATGAGGCAGGAGAACTGTGTGCCTCCCCTATGCACACAGTTTTGATAAAATAAAATAAAATAAAATAAAATAAGCACTGTGTTTATAATGTAAAGTGACTCTACATTATATACACCAGCTAAACTGTAGAAATTTAGTTAATATACTAAAAGTGTTTGAACACTTTAATAGCAATATGCAGAGGGACAGCAATGCAGTCTCACTGCAGAGCAAGCAAGCACAGTCGGCATAGTCATTGCGCAATCTATGGTGAGGCTCAGCCGACTGCTGCCTCACCACTTGTCTCTACTTAGTATTTGAACGGTAAATGTGAAAATTCAGCGATTTTGAGGAAAAAATCCAAAAATGGTAAAGTTAAATGGAAAAGAACTTTAAAGTACAAATCACTAAATAAATATAACTGTTTAATGTATTTTTTCATTCGATATTTCCTTGATGACAGGTGAGGCACGGCCTCACCTGCCTCCCCTGACTGCACGTCACTGGCGGCCAGCCAGGTGGAATGGACTCTGTCCATGATGGTTTTGACGAACAGCATGAGGATTCTGTGGCTGCAGATCAACTGCGCATCTTGGGCTCCCATCAGCCTTTGACGTCACCACCATCCTCGAGCACCAGGTGACAGGTGTGTTGGGGTTAACCCTCTCGAGAACTCCAATTCTGACATCCCGCTCCAAGTACTTGAGAACTTTATCCTGCCAATGAATAGGCACGAGGGCTGGCTTGTGCACAGCGAAGGGTGTGGCGTCTGGGTTGATATGCAGTTGAAGAGGTTCACACTTCATCAAAGGCAGAGGCTGGTGCTTGCAAACTTTGAAGGTTGTGGCAACATAGTAGTCAAGGAGCCGCGCCGGTGGCCGCCTGGATGTTCGCTGAAAAACTTAGAAATTTTTTCGAAAATCTACACCTCCGGGGAAAGAGGCCGAAATTGTGGCTGGGGAGGCCGATTTACACGCGTCGTGGACGGCTAAGCCGCGCCGGAGGCCGCCCAGTCCTTGAGTGCTGGTATGTCACCTTCAGAGGCATTCAGTCCTGGGGGCAATGACCGAAGCAGAGGAGGTGGTGCTTGGCCTCTCGAGGGGCAGTTGCAGGATGGGTCTTTTGGGTTGTCGACATAGGCCATGTGGTTGAGAACCTGGTTAGCTGTCACCTCAGGGAAGTTGCTGGGGACGATGCCTAACTTCTCCAGTGCTTCTCGACAAAGGGATGCTTTTCCATCCTTAAAGACATAGACCAGCTGTTTGGTTGACCTCGTGGATCCTTTTGTATCACAGATACGCATGCTCACCGTGATGCCTCCTCGGAATCCTAAGTCCTCCCTGATAGCGCCACGCATGATGAGTTTGACGGGCATGATGTCGTCATCGCTTTATCCCATGGCGTGTGCAGTCCCTAGAGGGATTACTGAGCTTTGACAGCCTGAGTCGGAAATCATGGGCATTGACAGTCTCTTGAGTCTACCACTGGTGTTGATGGGATAACCAAGTTCCTCTTGGTCATTTAGCAGTGGGATGAGATCAACCAGAACTGTTGGATGGGGTCTCGAGGGCCGTTCTATCCATCTCCCATCAAAGACGTGGTGGGCTATTGGTGACCTCTCTGCGGCAAGTATGACGCCGCTTGGACGGAGACTTGAGGTACAGAGTTGTTGGAAGGTGAGTAGACCGTCCTTGGTCTGGCAAGTATTTGCCTTGTCTGTCTCTTTGGGTTCCTTCCCATGGTTGCAGTATCTGGATGAGCTGTCTCTGTGGCCCCATTGCTTGCAGGTCCCACTGCCTGGTGAAGACTGACCACTGGTCCAAGTCAGATCCTGGTCCGATCTTTCGCGGGTCCAGCTTCAGTTTGGTGGGTGCAAGTGTGTATAGCCTTGTCATGCATCTGTAGAGCCGTGGTGAGGGCAGCTGCAAACTCTGCTGCGAGGTCCTTTGACTCCCAGGTACAGCCGTCCACGGGGCAAGTGAGTCTTGGCATGATCCTATGAGGTTACACGCAATGCTGTGATATACGATGCTGTGGAGGATGACTCGTCCGTCATAGAAAGATGTCTTCCTTCCAATCTTTATTCAAGTATAATGGATGACGGATGAGTCATCTGTAACAAAAAGGGATACACAATATACATAACTATCAAATAATAATTTACAAGACCTAAGAAGGCTCTTAGTTATTTTATGTTTGTAGGTGCTGGAGCTTCATGAATGGCTCTGACCTTGTCTTTGGATGGGTAGACACCTTTTGCTTGTGTCCCAGATATTCGATCTGCATCTTTCCAAAGTCACATTTGGTCTTCTTCACTCCCAGACCATTTTCTTTCAGTCGCTGAAGAACTCAGTCAAGGTTTGTTCGGTGCTCGGATTTATCTCGGTCCATAACAAATAAGTCATCTAAGTATGCTACTACATTGAGATCGCTCATTATATTCTCCATTATTCTCTGAAAAATACTGGCAGCAGAATTAATACCAAAACAAAGTCTATTGTACACAAACAGCACCTTGTGTGTGTTGATTGTGGTATACTTTTTTGAGTCATCGTCAAGAGGAATTTGTTGGTAAGCGTTAGCTTACCAACCACCACATATTGTGGTTAACACCTCTTCGATGCGTGGTAGTGAATAAGACTCAGTGTTAATGGCTTGGTTCACCGTTATTTTATAATCTCCACATAGACGGAGTCCACCATCTTGCTTGGGTACTGGGACTACTGGAGCGGCCCACTCGCTGTGTTTGACAGGAGTGATGATTTCATCTTTCTCAAAGCGCCCTAGTTCTTTTTCAACTTTGTCTTTCATTGCAAAAGGCAAAACACGGGTCTTGTGAAATTTAGGGATTGCATCAGGTTTGACACATATTGATGCCTTAATGTCCTTTAGTGTCCCTAACTAATTTTTGAAAACATCATTATGTTTTCGTTGTACTAAATTCATCCTGTCTACTTGATAACTAATGTTAGGAAGGCGGAAGTAGTCGCCGAAACATGTCAGGTATTTGAACACCTACAATACACTGTCTGTAAGTAAGGAATCTGCTTAACATCATTATGTTTTGCGAGTATTTCTGGGATTGACTCTGGTCTTGGAGATGAAGATGTTTTGTTTGTTTCCCAGTTTAATTTTATTTTATCTACCCACTCTCGTCCACAGAGTGACGTACCAATTAACCCCCACAACTTCCAGTGGTAAGTTTGCAGTCTGATCTTCATATCTCACTTTAACATAAATTTGACCTCTGACAGGAATGGGTTCCCCTAAATAGCCCTTAAGTGCGACACGACTCCCCTCTAGTGGTACATGCGAGAACGACCGCTCATACACATTTTCAGAGATAATGCTGACTCAAACGCCAGTATCAATCTCAATCGAAATCTTTGTTCCATTTATGTCAAGAACGGCCTTATATGGTTTGTGGCTGCCATTAGCACTGTACACGTGGACTTGTAACATGGGAACATCATCATCTATTATTTATCTCTCTGTTCATCTTCCCCCTTTTTATATTCTTCTTCTTTTCCTTTCGGCTTTTCCCCTCAGGGGTCGCCACAGCGAATCAGTGTCCTCCATCTATCCCGGTTTTGTGCATCCTCTTCTCTCACACCAGCTACCTTCATGTCCTCTTTGACCACATCCATAAACCTCCTCTTCCGTCTTCCTCTCGGTCTCCTGCCTGGCAGTTCAAGGCTCAGCATTCTTCTCCCTATATAGTCACTCTCTCTCCTCTGGACATGTCCAAACCATCTCAGTCTGGCCTCTCTGAATTTCTCTGCAAAGCCTCTAACATGAGTTGTCCCTCTAATCTCATACTGATCCTATCCAACCTGGTAACTCCCAAAGAAAACCTCAACATCTTCAGCTCTGCTACCTCGAGCTCTGCTTCCTGTCTTTTCTTCAGTGGCACTGTCTCCAGTCCAAACATCATGGCTGGTCTGACCACGGTTTTATACACTTTTCCTTTCATCCTTGCTGAAACCCTTCTATCACACATCACACCTGACATTTTTCTCCAGCCGTTCCAGCCTGCCTGGACATGCTTCTTCACGTCTTTTCCACACTCTCCATTGCTCTGGACAGTTGACCCCAAGTACTTAAAATCCTCCACCTTCTTTATCTCTTCCCCCTGTAGCATCACGCATGCACTTGGATCCCTCTCATTCACACACATATTTTCCGTCTTGCTGTGACTGATCTTCATTCCTCTCCTTTCCAGGGCATATCTCCACATCTCTAGTTTCTCCGCCACCTGTTCCCTGTTCTCGCTACAGATCACAATGTCATCTGCAAACATCATGGTCCAGGGAGATTCTTGTCTAACATCGTCTGTCAGCCTGTCCATCACCATAGCAAAGAAGAAGGGGCTCAGAGCTGACCCCTGGTGGAGTCCCACCTCCACCTTGAATTCCTCAGTCACACCGACAGCACACTTCCATACCTCGATTGGTAAATCATCAGGCCCAAGTGCCTTTTCCCCCTTCATCCTTTGCTTCGCTTTGATCCTCTCCTCTTTCATCGAGAACTGCTTCATGTCATCACAAAGAGGGTACAGCAAGTCCTGAAGAATGAATGTCTCTCTGTGTCTTTGTTTTGTCATATTGTCTCTATGCTGTCATATTATTTGTTATTTAGTTTTTTTTGTTATTTTGACTTCAAGACGGCGCCGCGAGAGTGGCTGCCTTTCCAGCAGCTGCCTTTCCAGCAGCTCATGTATTTTGTTTTTCTACTTTCATTCCTTTCATCACTTTGCTGCTGTGAAATGTACATTTCTCCACTGTGAGACTAATAAAGGCATATCCAATCCAAACCCCTCAGCGCCCACCTCACTTCATCCTTGCTAATGCTTGCTACGTCTTGGTCCACAACAGTCACGTCTTCTACTCTTTGTTCCTTCTCATTTTCCTCATTCATCAATTCTTCAAAGTACTCTTTCCATCTTGCCATCACACTACTGGCACCTGTTAATACATTGCCATCTCTATCCTTAATTACCCGAACCTGCTGCAGGTCCTTACCATCTTTGTCTCGCTGTCTCGCCAGCCTGTAAAGATCAGTCTCACCTTCCTTGCTGTCCAGCCGAGCATACAAGTCATCATAGGCCTCTTGTTTGGGCTTTGCCACCTTTACTTTAACCGTGCGCTACATCTCCTTGTACTGCTGTCTACTCTCGTCCGTCCTCTCAGTGTCCCACTTCTTCTTTGCTAACCTCTTTCTCTGTATATACTCCTGCACCTCCCCATTCCACCACCAAGTCTCCTTCTCTACCTTTCTTCCACTCGATACACCAAGTACTTTCCGACCCGTGCCTCTAATTATGTTCGCTGTAGTTTGCCAGTCATCTGGAAGGACCTCTTTCCCACCCAGTGCTTATCTTACCTCCTTCCTAAATATCATGCAACACTCTTCCTTTTTCAACATCCACCATTTTGTCCTCACTTCAGCCTTTGGTTTCTTCATCTTCCTCACTGCCAGCGTCATCCTACACACCACCAACCTATGCTGTCTGGCTACACTCTCACCAACCACTACTTTGCAGTCAGTGATTTCCTTCAGATGGTGCCGTTGACACAAAATGTAGTCTACCTGTGTACTTCTGCCTCCACTCTTATAGGTCACCCTATGTTCCTGTCTCTTCTGAAAGAAAGTATTCACAATAGCCATTTCCATTCTCTTAGCAAAGTCAACCACCATCTGTCCTTCAGCGTTCCTCATCTGGAGTCCAAACCTGCCCATCACCTCCTCATCATCTTTGTTTCCTGCGCCAACATGTCCATTGAAGTCTCCACCAATAACAACCCTCTCACTTCTCGGGATGTTCTGTATGACTTCATCAAAGTCCAACCAAAATTTCTCCTTCTCCGCCAGCTCGCATCCTACTTGTGCGGCATACCCACAAAAAACATTGAACATCACACCTTCAATTTCTAGCTACAGAAAGAGAAATGGAGTTGAGGTTATCTTAAAAGAGGAGTTTGTTAGGAATGCCTTAGACGTTAAAAGAGTATCAGATAGAATGATGAGTCATCATTCTATCTGATACTCTTTTTACTTCTAAGACATTCCGAACAAACTCCTCTTTTAAGATAACCCCAACTCCATTTCTCTTTCTGTCTTCACCATGATAGAACAACTTAAACCTTGACCCTAAGCTTCTGGCCTTGCTCCCTTTCCCATGTGGCTTTTTGTTTGACGAAGACAAACGCGTTATCCTTGGTAATGTATATATTGACCGTGACTTGTTGCATCAGCCGACATAGGGAAGAGTGGGACAGTTACACACATGCGCAGTAGATGACAAATGCTAGGTACGGCAAGTCTGTGCATCCAAACTACCTGTATATAACCTTTGGTTAATACACTACAAATGGAAAGAAAACCACCAGAACACGTACACAGCTTGTTTTGTAGCAAATAGTCCCAACTCTGTTATACACAACAAATCCAACAATTACCGTAGTTTGATGAAGTCTGTTTTTTATATGACTCAAATTTGGCTGCACTATATTAACTCAAGTCTGCGCACCAACAAGGATTGGAGCAGTTGGAGATCTGGTGCAGCCTACACAGCCTAGAGGTGAACACGCTCAAGTCGGTAGAGATGATCGTGGACTTCAGGAAACATCCATCACCACGTCTTCCCCTCACACGCTCTAACTGCCCCGTGTCAATCATCGAGACCTTCAAGCTCCTGGGACTCACAATCTCACAGGACATGAAGTGGGAGCTCAACACCAACCATCTTGAGAAAGGACCAATAGAGGATGTACTTCCTGAGACTGCTGAATAAGCATGGCCTGACACAGGAGGTGCTACGACAGTCACACACGGCAGTCATCGAATCAATCCTATGTTCTTTCATTGTGGTTTGGTGTGTGGCTGACACAAAACAAAATGACAAAACCCAACTGCGAACCCAAACACTTCGGACAGCGGGAAAAAAACATTGGCACCTTCCCAGTCTTGAGGACTTGTACACTGAAAGAAAAAAGCCAAGGGCACAAAAAAATCCGCTACCACCTTTTCCAGAAAGCGGCCACGATCCATGCACAACAAATCCAGACATTTAAACAGCTTCTTCCCTCGAGCCATTAACTCCTTAAACAATAACCTACAAATGTACTTGGATAGTGGCTCTTGCAATTTTGCACAGCCCTGTGCAAGAGCATTATTACTATAATCAATGCAGAGCCAGCTCTTTACTAAATTGAACAATTGTCACTGACAACAACAAATTCCACAGACTAGACACACAGGCGCTCAAGGATATCTGCATAATTGCACACTTGTTGTACCACAAATACTGTTACCGGTCATTTTATGATTATTTTTTGCTCTAACTGTACAACTGTGATCGTATCGTACTGTATTCAACCATTGACCGTTTTAGCTCTGCTTGAAACTTTACATGTCGTCTTACAGCTGTAATTGGGTGGTACCACCTCACAACGTTACACTTACATGATGGAATGTCCTTCCATACTTCTTTGTCATGTCCTTGTTTATGATACTAGTGCAGCCTGTACTACCTGAGACAAATTCCTTGTGTGTTCTACATACTTCGCCGATAATACTGTAACGTCCGGGGCTTGTGAGTTGCATGTTTGGGGGCTGGGCTAGTCGGAGAGATTACGTCACGGACAGAAGGGAGGACCTGAACGAGAAGTCCGCGAGAGAGCGAGGTAGAGGACTGCGCGTGAGTTGTGGCGTAACAACAACTCCGGTATGATTGTGCTAACTGCAACGTTTGCTTAATAAAAGTCTGACCAGCTGTGCCAACGACTGTGCGCATCCTTTATCACGTCGAGGGGCATTACATTGGTGTCAGAAGCTCCGGATTCACCCGTTGCACTTCGAACTTTTGAGGGAAGATGTTCCGCGACGACGCTACTCGGCAGAAGGTAAAGGGGGAAGCCTTGCCAGGTGGAATTGACGTGTCTGAGTCAAGTGGCATGGAGCGCGGTCGTCTTTACGGTGGCAATCCGCACCAGAATGGGCATGAGCCCGCCATTACGACAAGTGCAGCCGTCGCCACGAGGAGCGATGAGAGCATTAATGGCGGCGCCCTTGGTCTCGCGTGGCCCTCCATGAAGGCGCCGAAATTCTCCGGGAAGCGAAGTTGGGAGGCGTATTTGGCACAGTTCGAATTGGTGGCCCACGCATCGAACTGGCCGGACAAGGTGAAGGCGGTGCAGTTAGCGCTTTCACTGACTGAGGAGGCTACGTCCTGTCTGCTGCTACTGAGCCCTGGACAGAGAATTGATTACAGCGCGCTGGTGGGCGCTCTGCAGCGGCGCTTTGGGGAGTTCAATTTGAAAGACTCTTTGCGCTGCGAGTTCAAGCAGCGTGATCGACATCCCGGTGAGCCGCTACGTTGTCTAGCCCATGCGATCGAGAGCCTGGGTCGACGCGCATATGCTGGGATGCCAGAGGAAGTCCGAGATGAACTGATTCGTGACCAGTTCATCCAAGCTCTCAGACTGGATGAACTGCGGCTGCACGTCCAGCTTGCCCACCCAGCAGCGCTTGGAGAAGCACTTGCCCTTGCGAGAGAGAGGGAGATCGCAGTCAAGGGATTACTGCAGACAGCAGCTTGCCCCGATTCGGTGACATCGTCGTCGAAAGGTGAGACGTGCCGGCCGGCGTGGGTGGAAGAGCTGGTTTGTGCGTTGAATATCCAGCCAGCACAACAGGAGGAAGGAAGTGGTCGACGTGCACGCCCTGCTGTCTGCTGGGGGTGTGGAAAGCCAGGTCATCTGCTGCGGCGCTGCTCAAAGATGAAACGGCGAAGGGTCCCTGAAGGCCGGGCAGCGCAGACCCCTCCAGTGGTCAACCGGGAACCTCAGTCCACATGCGGAGCGGTGACAGTGGGTTGGACAGACATGGGCGACCCCAGTCATGTCCGCATGCAGATTGGAGACGTGTCCTGGACAGCCTTGGTGGACACTGGGTCTTCAGTCACGATCGTGAGGCCTGACGTTGTTCCAGCAGGAACCGTCTTAAAGTCGACACACACAAAACTGAGGACAGCAACCGGTGAAACGGCCAAGATGAAGGGCAAAGGGACATTTGTTTTTGGCCTGGGGGGTTCCTCAACAATCCACTCAGCTTGGGTAGCTGACGTGAGTGACCCCTGTATTCTAGGACGGGACTTTTTAAAAGCCACAAATTGTGTGGTGGACTTGGGGGCTGGGGTGCTCACCCTGCCAGGTGGCCAGCGTGTCGAGCTGATCACGGCATCTCAACAGGATTCCCCAGGGGAATCCTGTTGAGATGCCGTGAGAGATGAGATGCCATCAACACAGTCGACCCTTCAGCAGTGCTGTCCACTCTGCCCTCGACAGGCGATCGGGTAGAGGTTACTCGCCTTGTGATGGAATGCCCACCAGAGGGGGCAATAAAATCAAAAGAGATGGAAATCCATGGAGAAGCGGCTGCTGCCGAGACAACATGCTGCACCTTAGAAGCTGTGGACACTGCAGAGCTGGCTGCAAAGCAAGAAGAGGACCACGACCTCAACCCAGTGCGGCAGTGGGTCCAGAGTGGCTGGAGGCCACCCTGGAAAGGCCTTTGGAGCCAGTTTGCTGTGCTACGCATAAAGGATGCTGTGCTGCAGCATGCTTGGAGAGAACCTGCTGCTGGGGAAGAGAGATGGCAGGTGGTCGTGCCGAAAGCTCTTCGAGAGACTGTGCTGAGAGCTTGTCATAAGGGCACTGGCTCAGGACACCTTGGCCGTGCAAAGACTCTCTGACGGCTCCGCCAAGTGTTCTACTGGGGACACCATCGACACGACGTGGATGACTTCTGCCGGCGCTGTGAGGAGTGTGTGGCCGGCAAGAGACTTCAAGCCCAGTCGCACGCACCACTTGAGGCGCTCAGGAGACCTGCGGGCTGCTCAGGGGACCAGCCGGGGCTGGAGTTTTCACACAGACGGCGGGGTCGGCTGCAGAAAGCCGGTGCGCGTCGAAAGCGAGATTGTGACATGTGGCGCGAGGGGCGGAACTTCCAGGCGGGGGATCCGCCTTCCAACAGTCGTGTCCCGGGTCAGCCAGCGGGAGGCAGAATTGACTCAGAGCCAGGTCGACCGCAGAGACGGACACAAGGGCCACAACAGCTACGGCTGGAGGATTTTTTTGTTGACCCCTCGGGGCGAGGGTTTCATAAAGGGGAGGGTTGTGTAACGTCCGGGGCTTGTGAGTTGCATGTTTGGGGGCTGGGCTAGTCGGGAGAGATTACGTCACGGACAGAAGGGAGGACCTGAACGAGAAGTCCGCGAGAGAGCGAGGTAGAGGACTGCGCGTGAGTTGTGGCGTAACAACAACTCCGGTATGATTGTGCTAACTGCAACGTTTGCTTAATAAAAGTCTGACCAGCTGTGCCAACGACTGTGCGCATCCTTTATCACGTCGAGGGGCATTACATTGGTGTCAGAAGCTCCGGATTCACCCGTTGCACTTCGAACTTTTGAGGGAAGATGTTCCGCGACGACGCTACTCGGCAGAAGGTAAAGGGGGAAGCCTTGCCAGGTGGAATTGACGTGTCGGAGTCAAGTGGCATGGAGCGCGGTCGTCTTTACGGTGGCAATCCGCACCAGAATGGGCATGAGCCCGCCATTACGACAAGTGCAGCCGTCGCCACGAGGAGCGATGAGAGCATTAATGGCGGCGCCCTTGGTCTCGCGTGGCCCTCCATGAAGGCGCCGAAATTCTCCGGGAAGCGAAGTTGGGAGGCGTATTTGGCACAGTTCGAATTGGTGGCCCACGCATCGAACTGGCCGGACAAGGTGAAGGCGGTGCAGTTAGCGCTTTCACTGACTGAGGAGGCTACGTCCTGTCTGCTGCTACTGAGCCCTGGACAGAGAATTGATTACAGCGCGCTGGTGGGCGCCCTGCAGCGGCGCTTTGGGGAGTTCAATTTGAAAGACTCTTTGCGCTGTGAGTTCAAGCAGCGTGATCGACATCCCGGTGAGCCGCTACGTTGTCTAGCCCATGCGATCGAGAGCCTGGGTCGACGCGCATATGCTGGGATGCCAGAGGAAGTCCGAGATGAACTGATTCGTGACCAGTTCATCCAAGCTCTCAGACTGGATGAACTGCGGCTGCACGTCCAGCTTGCCCACCCAGCAGCGCTTGGAGAAGCACTTGCCCTTGCGAGAGAGAGGGAGATCGCAGTCAAGGGATTACTGCAGACAGCAGCTTGCCCCGATTCGGTGACATCGTTGTCGAAAGGTGAGACGTGCCGGCCGGCGTGGGTGGAAGAGCTGGTTTGTGCGTTGAATATCCAGCCAGCACAACAGGAGGAAGGAAGTGGTCGACGTGCACGCCCTGCTGTCTGCTGGGGGTGTGGAAAGCCAGGTCATCTGCTGCGGCGCTGCTCAAAGATGAAACGGCGAAGGGTCCCTGAAGGCCGGGCAGAGCAGACCCCTCCAGTGGTCAACCGGGAACCTCAGTCCACATGCGGAGCGGTGACAGTGGGTTGGACAGACATGGGGGACCCCAGTCATGTCCGCATGCAGATTGAAGACGTGTCCTGGACAGCCTTGGTGGACACTGGGTCTTCAGTCACGATCGTGAGGCCTGAAGTTGTTCCAGCAGGAACCGTCTTAAAGTCGACACACACAAAACTGAGGACAGCGACCGGTGAAACGGCCAAGATAAAGGGCAAAGGGACATTTGTTTTTGGCCTGGGGGGTTCCTCAACAATCCACTCAGCTTGGGTAGCTGACGTGAGTGACCCCTGTATTCTAGGACGGGACTTTTTAAAAGCCACAAATTGTGTGGTGGACTTGGGGGCTGGGGTGCTCACCCTGCCAGGTGGCCAGCGTGTCGAGCTGATCACGGCATCTCAACAGGATTCCCCAGGGGAATCCTGTTGAGATGCCGTGAGAGATGAGATGCCATCAACACAGTCGACCCTTCAGCAGTGCTGTCCACTCTGCCCTCGACAGGCGATCGGGTAGAGGTTACTCGCCTTGTGATGGAATGCCCACCAGAGGGGGCAATGAAATCAAAAGAGATGGAAATCCATGGAGAAGCGGCTGCTGCCGAGACAACATGCTGCACCTTAGAGGCTGTGGACACTGCAGAGCTGGCTGCAAAGCAAGAAGAGGACCACGACCTCAACCCAGTGCGGCAGTGGGTCCAGAGTGGCTGGAGGCCACCCTGGAAAGGCCTTTGGAGCCAGTTTGCTGTGCTACGCATAAAGGATGCTGTGCTGCAGCATGCTTGGAGAGAACCAGCTGCTGGGGAAGAGAGATGGCAGGTGGTCGTGCCGAAAGCTCTTCGAGAGACTGTGCTGAGAGCTTGTCATAAGGGCACTGGCTCAGGACACCTTGGCCATGCAAAGACCCTCTGACGGCTCTGCCAAGTGTTCTACTGGGGACAACATCGACACGACGTGGATGACTTCTGCCGGCGCTGTGAGAAGTGTGTGGCCGGCAAGAGACTTCAAGCCCAGTCGCACGCACCACTTGAGGCGCTCAGGAGACCTGCGGGCTGCTCAGGGGACCAGCCGGGGCTGGAGTTTTCACACAGACGGCGGGGTCGGCTGCAGAAAGCCGGTGCGCGTCGAAAGCGAGATTGTGACATGTGGCGCGAGGGGCGGAACTTCCAGGCGGGGGATCCGCCTTCCACCAGTCGTGTCCCGGGTCAGCCAACGGGAGGCAGAATTGACTCAGAGCCAGGTCGACCGCAGAGACGGACACAAGGGCCACAACAGCTACGGCTGGAGGATTTTTTTGTTGACCCCTCGGGGCGAGGGTTGCATAAAGGGGAGGGTAGTGTAACGTCCGGGGCTTGTGAGTTGCATGTTTGGGGGCGGGGCTAGTCGGGAGAGATTACGTCACGGACAGAAGGGAGGACCTGAACGAGAAGTCCGCGAGAGAGCGAGGTAGAGGACTGCGCGTGAGTTGTGGCGTAACAACAACTCCGGTATGATTGTGCTAACTGCAACGTTTGCTTAATAAAAGCCTGACCAGCTGTGCCAACGACTGTGCGCATCCTTTATCACGCCGAGGGGCATTACAATACATTACCTGCTCCAACTCTGGTATCCCTTGATTGGCTCCCTATACATTTCAGTTCATTTCAAGATCCTATTATTTGTCTTAAAATGTTTAAAGGACAACCGCCGAAAAACGTTTTATAGCATCTAAAATATCCAAAACATGCAGGCTGATATTTTCAGTTAAATGCAAAACACCAATAAAAATGACTTGGAGTGTCCAAAATCTGCAAAAAAATGAGCTGTGAATTGGGCATTTTCAGAAAGTCCCGCCCCCTGTTCGTGACGTCACCCCAAGACGCCTTGCCTTGCTCGAGAATCAAAACAATGGCTTCAGATTCGGAGAATATGCTTTCTTGTTACACATCCAGTTATGAATATGATTGAAATAGTTCTGAAGAGGAAAATATAAATGTTTGCAATCGATTAAAGAAGGTCTTCAGGGTCATTTTGAGTGATCAAGACTGAGGTGTAGTGTCACAGAAAATGCAGAAGATGGCGGCAGAGCTCCGTTGGAAATAGTTTTATTCTTCACCTTGGAATTTTTGTCAACGAATATCAAAGAGTTGTCTCGGTGTAACATACAACAATTCACCATTGCGTTATTTATGTGTTTTCCTTCTAATTTCACCATCAACACGGATCAACACGAAGTTTTCAGACCAAACAAAGCACCGCAAAATGCATTGAGGTGATGCAAGGTATGTCCTTTCTCTGTGAGGGGCGTTCCTCCAGTGACGTAGGGTGAGGACTCGTCACCAACTCAAAAATAAGATTTTCGGAATGTTCAGCGCGAGTCTTAATAACGTAAAATATAGCTATATGCGGTGGAATCTTTGTAAAATACGCTGAGTAGAAGTCATTTGAAGCGATTTTACAAATTATGGACACAACTTGTCCGGAGACGTCGGTTGTCCTTTAAATGGCTTTACTCCTCCTTACCTCGCCGAGCTCATCCACCCCCACACACCTTCGATGCGCCTCAGGTCTGCTGGCCAGTCATTAATAGATGCGGCAAGAACTAAAGGGAGGAACAGAAGGGATCGAACCTTTTCTGTTGGGGGTCCCATTCTCTGGAAAGACCTGCCATTGAACGATCGGCAAGCTGCCCATCTCTAAAACCAGACTCAAAATTCACTTGTATTCTTTGGCCTTTGACTGAGCATTATTTACACTTGATCTTAGTTTTACTCTCCGGATCTTTTTGAATGCTTTGTTCCCTGTATATGAGAGTTGTCCATCCACAGCACCCTGTATGCAGCTTGACTGTTTGAAAGTGCTCTATAAATATAGTTGAGTTGAGAATAAAGATGATGTTGATCCAGACAAGTATATTGCAGATTTGAGCTGAAATGCAACAAAAAGCATTCCACATGAATCCTTCCAGTCAACAGTTAAATTTCCAACATTTTATTACAAATTAAATTCTTGTTTACATGCAATCAAGTTGAATTATTTTCCCTACCCTCTGTGCGCTCACAGTTTGTGTAGTGCACACTTTCCAAGCTCATCGAGCTATTAAATATTTTGGCCCTCATGACAAGTGTTCTTGATTGATAGAGTTGCTGACTGTAAACTCAACCAGCATTGATGCATGTCGCTCAGTCCAGTATGTTCTCTTTCAGATTCTTCGATGTAGTTTGTTCTTCAGGCTGTAAATAAATATGTATAAATACTATTTTGCTCAACCCCTCCCCATGTTTTGCAATATTGCAAATACATGCATGGTAAAAAAAAACACCTATGTTCATAAAACCTTCCACTTGTAGTGAACAACAGAATTTGTTGTGTGAAAAATTCTACCAAAAACATTGAATGCAACAATGTTACCGTAAAATGCTCTGATACTAGAAGAGGCTAACATAGAAATTGAATAAATTATCTTAAACAATCAAAACACTTGGATGCGCAGCAGGACATTATTGCAATGGTTTGATGTTTTGAAAACAACCATTTAAGCGCCACAAAAAATACCCACAGCAAACCAAAATTGCCTGAATGGTTCTTCAGATGGGAGAAGAATGAACCATAAACATTCGCTGAACAAGTATCTTTACACACCGACACACTCAATGGAGGTAGTATTCAGTATTTTGCTCTTACTGAAGGTGTTTTGGCTAAATAACGCAGTTGCAAATAGTTTTTGTGTCCCATCAGGAGAAAACCTACTCAAAACTTGATGCAACCCTATCAAACGTAGTTTCATCCCAAAATACATACATACAAAATTTTAAATTTTGTATTTAGATTGTCAGCAGGAACATATATAATACCAGCCATCCATTGATTTTCAACACTGTTTATCCTGAAGATAGTTGTGGAAATTGTTGGAGTCTTTCCCAGTTGAATTTGGGGGAAAGGCGGAATAATACCTGAACTGGTCGCCAATCTGTCACAGGGCACATGGAGGTACAAACAACCATGCACTCAGTCATTAAGTGAAAACCGATCCCATGCTGGCCGCACACATGTCAGGTAAGTGTACCACCAAACCATCAGCAACTACATGTGTATGTCATACCATAATTCCTCAAAAAAATTCAGGCCCATTCAACAATAAATCCAAGCTCTGGAGTAAATGTTGACAGCAATAAGAAATATTGCTTAAATCAAATAAAATGCAATGAGACTTCAAGACACTCAATGGCACAGTTAAAAAAAAACAACAAAAAAACAGCAAAACACCTTTCTTTAGTCGTACTCCACAGGGTCCTTCATATCTACCAGATTCTCCTGAGGATGAAAAATAAAATAAAATTAAATGTTAGTAAAACTCAAACCACAGGCAAAATAAGAAATACTTATCAGTAATAAAAAAAACGAGCGGAAATCAACAAATGAAAGTCGGGCAGTGCGAGAATCAATCATTGCCTGATCTTTAAAATACAATACAATACATATTGATTTATATTAACAGTTTATCTCCATAACTAACAGTGGTATCTCCATTTTTGATATTCTTTGGTTCTTGAAGACATTTTCTTAACTAGAAAATTTTGGAAGTCGAGATGTGTTTTTATGTAAATGCCCTAATCTGTTCCTCGGCTTCCCCCCTCCTGAAAAAAACAACAACAAAACAAAAACAAATCTGATAAAAATGTTTTCTAAAGCAGAAAAATGCATAAAAATTGTGTTTTTTGCCTGGTGTTTTATCATGGACTGATCTGAAGCTTTTGCCGGCTTTTACTATCTTTTGAAAATGTCCAAGGCATAGTGACTGATTGCCCAACTTGCAAATACATTTCCTGAGCAAAGTAGGTAAAAGTATGTTGTGTTCAGGAAACTCAGAGTTGTGAATCCTGTAATACGTGCCATAATGTATTTTTACCTTTCGTATCTTACAATTTATTAAATGTAGTCACATGGGGATACAAGCCAGTGTCTTATTGTGCCGGTTCCAAGCCCGGATAAATACATAGGGTTGCGCCAGGAAAGGCACCCGCCGTAAATTTTTTGCCAAAACAAATATGCTAATCAAACCTCTGAATCTCATACCAGATCGATCAACAACGACCGCTATCGGCGCTGTTGACCAACAGCAGGGGTGTCCAAAGTCGGTCCTTGAGGGCCGCCGTCCTGCCTGTTTTCCAGCTCTCCCAGGAGTAACGCACCTGATTCAAATCATCAGGACCATTTTGCTGCTTCAGAACTGGCTGATGAGCTGATCATTTCAATCAGGTGTGTTGCTTCTGGGAGAGCTGGAAAACAGGCAGGATAGCGGCCCTCGAGGACCAACTTTGGACACCCCTGACCTACAGGGTGAAGGTGGAAAAGGGACTACTGTTGGTCAAAGAAGGAGGGGCAGGAGGTGTGCCCATAGGAAAAGAGAGAAATGGAACCCCAAGAGTATCGGACTGAGAGTAGGGACTTTGAATGTAGGAACAATGACAGGAAAAAGTAGAGAGTTCGTTGACATGATGCAGAGGAAGAAAAAAGACATACTGTGTGTCCAGGAGACCAGGTGGAAAGGGAGCAAGTCTAGAAGCTTAGGGCCAGGGTTCAAGTTGTTCTATCATGGTGTAGACAGAAAGAGACATTGAGTTTGGGTTATCATGAAAGAGGAGTTTGTTCGGAATGTTTTAGAAATAAAAAGTGTATCAGAAAGAATAATGAGTCTGTTAAATGTTAGTTAGTTAGTTAAATGTTGTTAGTGGGTATGCCCTACACGTAGTCCTTGAGGGTTCCAACAGGTATTCTGCAGTCTGGTAGAGGAAAAATCATGGTTTGGGGTTACATCCAGTGTGGGGGTGTGCGAGAGATCTGCAGAGTGGATGCAAACATCAACAGCCTGAAATATCATGAAATTCGTGCTGCCCATTATATCCCAAATTGCAAGAGAGGGCAAATTTTGCATCAGGATGATGCTCCTTTCCTTCAGCCTCCACATCCAAGTTCCTGAAAGTAAAGAAGGTCAAGGTGTCCAGGATTGGCCAGCCTACTCATCAGACATGAACGTTATTGAACATGTCTGGGTTTTTTTTCCAAGATGGTGCCTGAGTAGGCAGCCATCAGCAAGTGCTCTCACGAGCCTTGCTTTTTTTGTTGTTTTTGTCTTGTTATTGTGTTTTCTTTTGTCACTTTATGTTGTTGTGCGTCACGTGGAACGGATACAGATTGTTTTTCAGCATTTTTGGCCACGACAATCATCAAGGAGGAGACTGTGCTGAGCGGTTGCGCCTTTCGGCAGCATGAATATGCCCGGACTGATTTTGAATGGGAGGAATGTCGGAGCCATTTGACTGCCATCGCTGCACAGCTCTGGGGCCATTGTGCTTTTTCGCGCCTGTAATGGGCCACATCTTCACAGCCCCGCTTTGTTCAGCGGAAAGGTCAGTGCTGTTGGACAATCTGTGGTTGGATGGATGCATGGCTTGAGGAGCCCGCGAAAAGAAGAAAGCAGCGTCAGCGCAGAGCGCCGATGGTTATGTGGAACTGTCGCGGCTTGGAATTGAAGCGGATTTATGTGGGACAGGAGATGTGAGACAATGTCTTTTCGTCAATGGATGCTACAGCTTCGTGTTTGCGTTCAACATTTAGCTTGTAGTAGACGTACAAATTCCACCATGACGACCCTGATCCACTGCTGACATGGATGCTTTGATCCTCTCCTCTTTCAACTAGAACTGCTTTATGTAATCACAAAGAGGGTACAGCAAGTCCTGAAGAATGAATGACTCTGTGTCTTTGTGTTGTCATATTTGTTATTTTTTTATTTTTTTTTCCCAAGATGGCGGCGCGTGAACACGCAGCGGCTCCCCTCTCCCGGCAAATTGGCGTTTTCATGTTTATTATGTTTGTTAAAGTAATTATAAGTGCCTTGCATGCTGGGTCAGAGAGGACAGTAATTTCATCTGTGCTGTATGTCATACATATTAACATATTTGACAATAAAGCTGACTTTGACTTTGGGGTAAGATGAAGAAGGAGGCTTGGAAGATGAAATCAAAGAATCTTGATGAACTCTGAGAGTCCTGCAAGACTGCTTTCTTTGCCATTCCAGATGACTTCATCAATAAGTTAATTGAGTCATTGCAGAGACGTATGGATGCAGTCCTCCAAGCTCACGGGAGCCATACAGACATTAATTCTTTTTCTAAGGCTTCATGACTCGATGTTCTGACGTTATTGTAGCATATTTGTGTATTCAAAATGAAATATATGTATAATTTCTACATTATATTTGTCCAAGCAAAATCTGACCTTTCTGTCCTAATTAAATAATAAAACTCAATGAATGATACAAAACTTTTTTGGGTATAATAAGTAGAATCTAGAGGGATTTGCCTTTCATATAAACCATTTCTGATTCCAATAGATCAATTACAAGTCAAGTTATTATTTGTTGTTCCTACAACTTGGATAAGTGACAAGACTTTTGTCAGGGACTGTACAGGTAACATCCGACTTACGACCGGGTTCCATTTCGACAAAATGGTTGTAAGTCAAACGGTCGTAAGATGAAATATATTGAAAATAGCCGACGCGAGGTTTATACGACAGGATAGTATACAATGTCAATCTGTTGTTTTTAAGCAACATTTTCTATTGAATACTATTATTTACCGAACTGTTTACAGTTCATTGATAAATCTTATCAGAATCAGAATCATCTTTATTGCCAAGTATGTAGAACACACAAGGAATTTGTTTCCGGTCAAACACGCTGCACTCGTATCATCAAAATTGCAAAGAGGCACTATACAGTTCCATTTGGGCTACTGTTCAAAGAGTTAATGGCTTGGGGGAAGAAGCTGTTTAAATGTCTGCTGGATTTGGTGCGCATGGATCGTAGCGCTTGTCTGAGGGGAGTAGCTGGAAAAGGTGGTGGGAAGGGATTCTTGCAGTGTGCAAGTCCTCGAGAGTGAGTAGGGCGGTGCCAATGATTTTTTTCGCCGTCCTTAAAACTTTGAGTGTCATTTTTATCATTTTATATTTCGTATTAGCGATTTTTATTACTGTAAAAATGTACCGGTAATATATACCAAACTGTTTACTGTACAGTTTATTTATACATTTTATACATTTTAGTGTCATCTTTATCATTTTATATTTCATATTATCGATTTTTATTACTGTCATGTATACCAAACTGTTTACTGTCTTCTTCTTTTCCTTTTGGCTTTTCCCTTCAGGGGTCGCCACAGCGAATCAGTGTCCTCCATGTAACCCGGTTTTGTGCATCCTCTTCTCTCACACCAGCTACCTTCTTGTCCTCTTCGACAACATCCAAAAACCTCGTCTTTGGTCTTCCTCTCGGTCTCCTGCCTGGCAGTTCAAGGCTCAGCATCCTTCTCCCGACATAGTCACTCTCTCTCCTGTGGACATGTCCAAACCATCTCAGTCTGGCCTCTCTGTCTTTTTCTCTAAAGCCTCTAATATGAGTTGTCACTCTAATGTACTCATTCCTGATCCTATCCAACCTGGTCACTCCCAAAGACAATTGCAACATATTCTGCTCTGCTACCTCCAGCTCTGCTTGCTGTCTTTTCTTCAGTGACACTGTCTCAAGTCCAAACATCATGGCTGGTCTCACCACCATTTTATACACCTTTCCTTTCATCCGAGCTGAAATCCTTCTATCACACCTGAGATTTTTCTCCAGCCGTTCCAGTTTTCCTGGACACGCTTCTTCACCTCTTTTCTACTCTCTTGATTGCTATGGACAGTTGAACCCAAGTACTTAAAATCATCTTTATCTCTTCTCCCTGTAGCATCACTCTTGTCCGTGGATCCCTCGCATTCACACACATATATTCTGCCTTGCTGCGACTGATCTTCATTCCTCTCATTTCCAGGGCATACCTCCACATCGCTATCGATGAGAAGGTTTCTTCAGCCGTCATCTGTACAATTTGGAAGGTTTCGGACGTTTCGCCTCCTATCCAAGAGGCTTCGTCAGCGAACTAAAGTCTGACTGGTTGTATCGGCCCTATTTATATATCCCTAATGTCCAGGCATGGCGGTGCCGGACACAGCTATGATAGGTCCCTACTCTCAGGTTGAAACATCCACATCGCTAGTTTCTCCCCCACCTGTTCCCTGCTCTTGCTACAGATCACAATGTCATCTGCAAACATCATGGTCCAAGGAGATTCTTGTCTAACATCGTCTGTCAGCCTGTCCATCACCATAGCGAATAACAAGCGGCTCAGAGCTGACCCCTGGTGGAGTCCCACCACTACCTTTACAGTCATGATACATGTCTTGTACCGCTCTGACATACTTTTCTGTGACTACAGACTTCCTCATGCAATACCACAGCTCTTCTCTGGGCACCCTGTCATACGCTTGATCCAGATTTACAAAAACACAATGCAATGCCTTATGACCTTCACTGTACTTCTCAATCAGCATTCTGAAAGCAAACACTGCATCTGTTGTACTCTTTTTTTGGCATGAAGCCATACTGCTGCTCACAAATGTTCACTTGTGCTCTTAGTCTAGCTTCAACTACTCTTTCCCATAGTTTCATTGTATGGCTCATCAACTTTATTCCTCTGTTGTACTACAACTCTGAACATATTCCTCGTTTTTAAAAATGGGCACCAGTACACTTCGTCTCCCTTCTTCAGGCATTTGTTCACCATCTAGGATCTTGTTGAATAACCCAGTCAGGAACACCACTGCCACCTCTCCGAGACACTACCATACCTCAATTGGTATGGTAGTGCCTCCCCCCCCCCCTTCATCCTCTTCAGCGCCCTCCTCACTTCATCCTTGCTAATGTTTGCCACGTCTTGGTCCACAACAGTCACATCTTCTACTCTTTGTTCCTTCTCTTTTTCCTCATTCATCAATCCTTCAAAATACTATTTCCATCTTGCCATCACACTCCTAGCACTTGTTAATACATTGCTATCTCTATCATTAATCAAACTGCTTACTGTACCGTTTATTTATACATCTTATCCCTTTTCGTGTCAATTTTTATCATTTTATATTTCATATTATTGATTTTTATTACTGTTAACCTGTCCCTGTTATGTATACCAAACTGTTTAATGTAGTTTATAAATTTTATACTTACCGTTTAGTGTCGGCGCACACGCGTTCTGCTGACCCAAATATGCACGTCTTCCCATGCATGTGCGCTATGGAAAAATCGCAACAGGTCGCCCGACACACAGGCGGATGAAGAAGGAAAAAAAAGCATTATACTGTACTGCAGGAGGACGTCTGTGTAAGCTGTCAGTCGTACAGGAGTGGTCCATCGATGAGAAGGTTTCTTCAGCCGTCATCTGTACAATTTTGAAGGTTTCGGACGTTTCGCCTCGAGCGAAACGTCCGAAACCTTCAAAATTGTACAGATGACGGCTGAAGAAACCTTCTCATCGATGTACTGCAGGAGATGTTGCCGAGACGGCTTTAGAGAGAAAGCCAGAAAGGCGAGACTGTGATGGTTTGGACATGCGTAGAGGAGAGATAGTAAATACTGTATATTGGGAGAAGGATGCTGAGCCTTGAACTGCAAGGCAGGAGACCGAAAGGAAGGCCTAAGAGAAGGTTTATGAATGTTGTCAAAGAGGACATGAAGGCAGCTGGTGTGAGAGAAGAGGATGATGCACAAAACAGGGTAAGATGGAGGACATAGATTTGTTGTGGCAGCCCGCGTAGGCAGCCGTCAGCAAATGCTTTCATGAGGCTTGTTTTTTTTGTGTTTTGTTTTGTCCCTTTGTGTTGTTGTGTGTCATGTGGAACAGATACGGATTGTTTTTCAGCATTTTTGGCCACAATATTTATGAAGGAGGAGTTGTGCCTTTTCGGCAGCACGAATATGACAGCACCATTTTTGATTGAGAGAAATGTCGGTGCCATTTCACTGGTGGACAGCTCTGGGGCGATTGTGCTTTTTTACACTTTTAATGGAAGCATTTTCACAGCCCCACGGAAAGTTCAGTGCTGTTGGACAGTCTGCGGCTGGATGGATGCTGGGCTTGAGGAGCCCACAATGAGAAGAAAGGAGCGTCAGTGAAGAAAGCCGATGCGTATGTGAAACTGTCCTGACTTGGAATTGAAGCGGATTTACGTGGGACAGGAGATGTGAACTAATCTCTTTTTGTCAATGTATGCTACAGCTTCGTGTTTGCTTTCAATATTTTGGCTTCTGGCAGACGTGCACATTTGAGCATGACGTCCCTGATCCACTGGTGAAAAGGACACTTTCATTCTCTCCTCTTTAATCTTGAACTGCTTCGTACAATAAGGAGGTTGCAGAAAGTTCACTGCCATTCACGAATTTATTCGGGAATTGAAAATATGACCCCTTGATATTGATAAATTTGTTGGGGTTTTGTTTTTTCATGCTTGGCTGCCGTTAAAGCGCTGGCCATGGCCTCTGACAATGTTTTTTTTTTCTTTTCTACAAGGGGACATCATTTCCCTTTTTCCATATTAGTGCTTTGTTCCAGCTTCAGCTGTTGTTAAAGCGCTATAAAAACCAATATGTATGTATTGCATTGTATTCTGGACACCCGCCCTCATTTCACGCTCATATAACTCCAGACCCATATAATTTAACAATTAACTTTTTTTTCTGATGGAAGAAGAGAATCTGAGGTTTCCAACGCTGTATTGAATGTTTATGTAATCTAAAACTCAATGTTCTGTGGGTTCTGGAATTCAGGTGACAATGACAAAAACCCTGGCACTGGAGTGGACACATTTTGCAAGTGCCTGGCAGTAAATGAGTTAAAATTGGATAACTGTCTGTGTTGTCATATTATTATTATTTTTTTTTGTTATTTTGTTCTTTTGACATCTAGATGGCGCCGAAAGAGTGGCTGCCTTTCCAGTAGCTTCTGTATTTTGTTTTTTCTACATCTTCCCTTCCTCTTCCTTCCCTAACTTTGCTGCTGTGAAATATACATTTCTCCACTGCGAGACTATTAAAGGCTTATCCAATCCAATATTTTCTCATGGAGATGTTTGATAACTTGAAAATTTTGTATGAAGGGATGTTCATAAGTCAAGGTCCAAAAGTACTTTTCTTGGTTGAAAGTGGCAACAATTGTCTATAGATTTATAGTTGTGACAAGAATACTGTATATGTTTAATTAATCATCATATGTAGATAGATAACCGGAACTCATGGTGTTATGTTTGTCCTATTGTCTTACTCTTACTCCTCTGGGATTTAATGTACTGGCTTTTAAATTGAATACATCAGAAGTCTGGATAGAATCACTCACCCACCCCCCTTGCCTCTTTAACCAGGGGGCAAATGTCTCCATGTAGCACTCTGCATACCCTTGCATGCGATGCACTCCAGTAGCCGTCACTATCCGCCTCGACACCTCCATGGTGACGGCCATGCGGCGTAACGTTGGGCTTGCATTTGGCAGGAACAGTGGGACTTGCGATACCCGAGTGCTGCCGACAGTGTCGAGAAGCCTGACATAAGACGCAAATGATAGGCGAGACAAACTGGAACGCAGAAATGGGTCCATTTGGATCTGTGCAAGAGAGAGAGAGATCTGACCAGAGAGACAATTCATTGATCCCGGAGGAAATCTTGTCACATTTCACGGATCACATTTGAACTCGTAAGAATGATGAAGAGATGGAGGCCTGAATTACATGAGAAACACAGCTCTGATAGCAAATGAATGGTGAATTATGTGGTGCTAAAGTACTCACATGAATCACTACCGGTCCTAAAATCAATAATACACTATTAGGTTACAATTTTTACCTACCTTATTGTTGATAGATTCTGCCTCAGCGGACAGCACTTGAATGAGCTGCTGCACCACTTGCTCTTTGTCATGCATAACTAGAAAAAAATGAATTATTTTGTCATCAGACAGCCATACAGAAAGCCAATTCAAAATGACCATATTTTCCGGACTATAAGGTGCACCCAAAAGCCTTTATTTTCTTCAAAAGATGACCCTGCACTTCATAAGCCAGTGGGTTTTATATGTGAAGTAAATTTAAGCCACAACAGGTCTTGCATCTACTGTCAGCAGCTACGAACTTCATTTGCCGAACGAGACGGTTCTTGGAGCTCCTAAGAAGAAGCTGAAAATGGCAGCCGGCTTTTTATCCCTGTATTCCCCGCCCCCAGTCTTCGGTTAAAGTTGCACATGATTGGTCAAGATCCGTGGTAGAGGAGGGAGGAGACACACGCAGCAGGACACACGCAGCAGTGAGCGGGGGTAGGGATTACAGAAACACACGCGCACACACACACACGGAAGGGAGACGAGCTTGAAACCAAAAACCAAAAGTGAAAAAAAAACAAGAACAAAAGTGAAAAGTTGAGAACATGGATATAAAACATAGTGAAATTTGGACTTTCAACTTTGAGTGTAGACTGCAAGGTTAAAATATCCCATCAATCAGGGTCCACAACCTGCACAAGCCATTTGTATAATTTGAAGAGAACATACAAGCAAGGGAACCAGCTATTAATGAAGTTTCTAGTGTGTCTGCCTGCATCTGTTGGTGTTGCAATATTGCAACTTCTAAGATGTACAACCCAGAGCTCCTTAAGACACTTTATGCAAAAAGCTATCCATTCCATCAAGCCATCAATGACCATCACAAAGGTAAAACGACTTTATTATATAGTACAGCTTATTTTTTTAATTACAATACCATAGCACATTTATTATACATAAAATAAGGTATATTGTGTGTAGTTTTAAGGCTTATTTAGTTGAAAATTATGTTTTATGGGGACCTGGGAACTGATTATTCTCATTTTAATGGTTTCCTATGGGAAATTAATGTTTGGAATACATACTTTTCGTCTTACACACACTTTCTGGTAACCAATTAAGTTCGTTAGGTATCACTGTAATCAGAAGTCACTGACTGGTTGTGCTGTGTATCAATGAAGTCATGGGAAGGCTCATATGCTGACATCTAATTTTTTTTCAAAACTACTCAAGTTTATTTGTTTTGCATCAGTTCAAGACAATATCACATCAACTTGTCACATGACTTTATTTTTTTATTTTGTTATGCTTAGAATATCTTCATCCCTCTTCTATTGCTGCTGTGGACTGCAAATTTCCCCATTGCGGGACGAATAAAGGTATACTGATTCTGATTCTGATTCTGATTCTGATTCTGATTCTGATTCTGACAGAGACAGAGGTCCGTGCAGGATGAGATTGAGAGATGGTGCTTTGCAAATTGACAATTTGCAATATCAAAGATGAGTTGTGTTTTCCACGAAGACATGTTCACACTTGGCAAATTGAGACAACAGGGGGGAGTGGTGATGAATATAGCTCCAACACTTACTTAAAATTATCAATTTTGATAGGGGGTGCAGTTCGCTACAAATTATTCTCCAAGAAAGTTTGTGCCCTACGGAAAGGCAACCACCAACTAACCAAACACTTACTAACCAACTAACACCTACGAACAATGATTTACTGCCTTTTTGTTAGACAATGTATTGCATGGTGAGACAGACCTGGATAGGAAATGCAACAGACCCATGAAATGTGTGATGCGTAGAATAAAATTAATGAAAACATCCTGTCGACATGTGACGTGCAAGTTATGTGCTCCACACAGGACAAGAGGCAACAGCCTGGAGAAGGACATGAGCCACATTGACGTGGGATGGACGATTCAGCCGCTATCAGGAGCCGCAAGGATCGTCTGGATTCGCCAGGATCGTGAAGGAGATTCCCGGAGGACGTGAAAAGAACAATGGAGCCACACTCCTTTCCCGACCAGCTGCTCATCCGTAGCAAACCCTGGGATTTGCTAGCGAATAAATGCTACAGAACAAAATTGTTTCTCCTCGTCGTCGTGGAAAATCACCATCCAGGAACCCAGAATGCCATGAAGGCTTGATTGATGTAGCAAATGATATGACTTTATTTAGATTGTGTTTCCATTTTGATTGTACATAGTTGTTTTATTTTCTCATTTTCTTTTTCTTTCTTCTTTATTCCCCTATACCGATGTTAAATATGTTCGTCGGGGGATATGTCAAGGCAATTCGCTACACGAACACATTTTAAACATTGTTTTATTTTCTTAATGCTTTATTTTCTCAGACTTCCGTATTTATACATCCAGTCTTTACAAAAGCTCTCCCAAACAGCTCTCTCTTCTCCCCTTGTGAGCTGCCGCACCACTGGGTGCAGGCAGCTCCATTGTGTGCCGTCCCAAAGATTAAATAATCTTTTGTTCTTACTTTTGATTGCTGCTTTATTAATTATAGGCCCTAACATCATCCTTTTAAGAGTCCTTAGAGAAGGTGCTGGAGAGTACTCCTGCTGGGGACTCCTCTGTTCTGCTGGATGATTTCAATGCTCATGTGGGCAATGACAGTGAGACCTAGAGGGGCACGATTGAGAGGAACGCCAGCCCCCGATCAGAACCTGAGTGGTATTTTATTATTGGAATTGGACTTCTGCGCTCGACATGGATTGTCGATAATGAACACCTGGTTCAACCATAAGGGTGTCTGTAGGTTCACTTGGCACCAGGACACCCTTGCCTGCAGTTCAATGATTGACTTTGTAGTTGTATCATTGGATTTGCGGCCGCAAAAACTCAGGCACGGGAAGAGTTCGGTGAGGCTATGGAAGCCGACTTCCGGACGGCTTTGAGGAAATTTTGGTCCACCATCTGGCATCTCCGGAGGGGAAAGCAGTGCTCCACTAACATTGTGTGCAGTGAGGATTGGGTGCTGATTACCTCGACTCGGGACCTTGTGAGCCGGTGGTCAGAGTACTTCAAAGACCTACTTGACTCCACCAACACGCCTTCTTTGGCGGAACCAGAGTTCTTGGGACTCTGAGATGGGCTCTCTGATCTCTGTAGTT
The DNA here is from genome assembly GCF_051943395.1 of Hippocampus bargibanti. NCBI lineage: Eukaryota > Metazoa > Chordata > Actinopteri > Syngnathiformes > Syngnathidae > Hippocampus > Hippocampus bargibanti. Next base: position 17,051,149 of record NC_142750.1, read on the forward strand.
GAAGTCACGGTTGTGGTTAGAAAGCTCCTCTGTGGCTAGGCTCCAGGGGTGGATGATATCCGCCCGGAGTTCCTCTAGGCCAGAGATGGGCAAACTTTTTGACTCGCGAGCCCCTCTGTCAAATTTTAGAACCCATTCTAAAATTTGACAGAGGGGCTGGGCCAGGAGCATTTGGAGGGAGTGTTTGGGCCAGATACACTAAAGCATTAAATGTATTGTGTGCAAACCTCATAGCACAGTAAGAACACTACAACCCAATTTATTAACGTCGTTCAAATGTGAAAAATAGCCCTTTTCAGTTAATAGATTTGTCTCAAGGAATATGCAAGAGATGGCATTTACATACTATTCCGCAGATACTGGGAAGAGGAAATGTAAATACAGTAAAGTGTCGTTATATCGATATTCTCGGGAGTCGGAAAAAATATCGATATAACCGGACTATCGATATATCCGATCCTGCGGCATGTAAATTTTCTCCTTGCGTTCATAGAAATAGTATCGTAATAAGCAGTACTATCGATATAACCGATATCGATATAACAATACTTTACTGTAGATTAAAATAACATAGGCACTGTGATTTATCCAGATTGAGTCTGTTTTTAATACGTTTCAATCGAAGGTGCAAAGTTAAAGAAATCAACATTTATTGAAAAATTTAATCAATTTCAACGTTCAAAATATATTATTACACAACGAAATACTCAAGCTCAATAATATCTACTTGTGTTAAACTCCGCAAAATCATAGATGGATTGTCCTGACCACACGCTCCACAAACTCGCCACGGATACCCTCACCTCTTTATTTATGACGCTACAAAACGTAAACCTTAATTATACCGTGACTGTAAAGTGTACGTGAGAGTTTTGAAAGGCGTTTAGTGGCTTTTCGCAGACAACGCAACGCAAAGATTGCATTGTGCACCATGACGAACAGTGAATGGACAAACGTAAACAGCAGAAAAATCTTCAGCAAGGGATATTTACCGTAAATTAAGCAAGGGAGCATTTACATTCTTACATCCTTAATTTAAACAAAATCTTTATACTTTGTGACAATGGTTATTTTTGCGATTAGTCGTCTTATTGTGTTTCAAGTTGTGAAAAATGGGGCAGGCCATGTGTTTCAAGTTCTGAAAAATGGGGAGGCAACGTATCAGTTGTCTGCCCAGGTGTCCGCTAACATTTTGTCAGGAGTTTCAGGCACTATTTGTACTATAATTTGGACAAGTTCGGCGGGCCGGATTAAAAAGCCTAATGGCCGTATGTGGCCCGCAGGCCGTAGTCTGCCCATGGCTGGTGTAGGGGAACAAACTATGCGGGCCATGTGTTTCAAGTTGTGAAAAATGGGGCAGGAAACGTATCATAGTTGTCTGCCCAGGTATACGCTAACATTTTGTCATGAGTTTCAGACACTATTTTTACTATAATTTGGACAAGTTTGGTGGGCTGGATTAAAAAGCCCAACGGCCGTATGTGGCCCGCGGGCCACAGTTTGCCAGTGATGCTCTCGATGTTTTGGGGCTGTCTTGGTTGAAATGCCTCTGCAGCATCACATGGTCATCGGGGAGAGTGCCTCTGGATTGGCAGACTGGGGTTGTGGTTCCCCTTTTTAAAAAGAGGGACGGGAGGTTGTGTTCCAACTACACAGGGAACACACTCCTCAGCCTCCCTGTTAAGGTCTATTCAGGGGTTCTACAGAGGAGGGTCCATCAGGAAGTCGATCCTCAGGTGAGGAGGAGCAGTGTGGTTTTCGTCCCGGCCGTGACCAGTGGACCAGCTCCACACCATTAGCAGGATTCCCGAGGGTGCATGGGGATTCGCCCAACCAGTCTACGTGTGCTTAGTGGACTTTGAGAAGGCATTTGACCATGTCCCTTGGGAAATTCTGTGGAGGGTGCTTCTGGAGTATGGGGTACAGGAACCCCTGATACGGGCTGTTTTGTCCCTATACAACCGATGTCAGAGTCCGGCAGTAAATCGGAATATTTTCCAGTGAAGGCTGCCCTTTGTCACCGATTCTGTTCATTACCTTTATGGACAAAATTTCTAGGCGCAGCCGAAGCACTGAAGGGTTCTGTTTTGGTGGCCTCAGTATAGCATCTCTGCTCTTTGCAGAGGTTGTTGTACTGTTGGGGCCTTCAAGTGGCGCTCTCCAACTCTCTCTGGAGCGTTTCGAAGCCGAATGTGAAGCGGTTGGGATGAGAATTTGCACCTCCAAATCTGAGAAAATGGTTCTCAGTCGGAAATGGGAAGAGTGCCCTCTCCGATGTGGGGAGGAGATATTTCCCCAAGTGGAGGAGTTTAAGTATCTGGGAGTCTTGTTCACAAATGAGGGGACAAGGGAGCAACAGATCGACAGGCGGATTGGTGCGGCATCTCCTGTGATGCAGACTTTGTAGAGGAGCTGAGCCAAAAGGCAAAGCTCTCAATTTACCCGTCGATCTACATCCCAACCCTCATTTATATTCATGAGCTATGGGTCATGACCGAAAGAACAAGATGCCAGATATAAGCGGCCGAAATGAGCTATCTCCGTCGGTTGTCAGGACTCTCCCTTAGAGATAAGGTGAGAAGCTTGGTTAACCGGGAGGGGCTCTTCTCCTCCAGATGAAGTGACTCGGGCATCTGCTTAGGATGCCTCCAGGACGCTTCTCTGGTGAGGAGTTCTGGGCATGCCCCACTGGCAGGACGACCCAGGACACGCTGGAGAGACTATGTCTCCCAGCTGGCCTGGGAACGTCTCGAGATCCGCCAGGACGAGCTGGAAGATGTGGCTGGGGAGAGGGAAGTCTGAGTGAAAATGACAAAAACCCTGGCACTGGAGTGGACACATTTTTGCACGTCTGGACACGCAAACACGCGCGCGCACGCACACACACATACGCGGAGCCCAACATGGGGCATGGACAGCACATGTATCTCTCTTTCTCTCTATTGGTTGAGTAGGCAACCCTTCCCTCAGTCGCACAAACACACACAGACACACACACATTCACAGACAAACTAAATGTCCAAGTAAAAACGACACTGATCTAGGCAACTACTTCATTGGACGAATATACATACATTGGACATTGCAAGAATCCAAACTAGGGCGCGGAAAATCTTACTGGACCCTCCGCACCCTGCCCACCACCTTTTCCAGCTACTCCCCTCAGGCAGGCGCTACCGATCCATGCGCACCAAATCCAGCAGACATTTAAACAGCTTCTTCCCCCAAGCCATTAACTCTTCGAACTCTTTCAACAGTAGATGGAACTGTATAGTGCCACTTAGCAGTTTTTTTGACAACGATACTAGTGCAGCGTGTTCTACCGGAAACAAATTCCTTGTGTGTCCTACATACTTGGCAATAAAGATGATTCTGATTCTGATTCTGATTCTGGACTGATCAATAAGTACCACACGTCATAAGACGGAGGGGGGTGCAGGGTGGGGCTGAGAAGATGCACAGCCAATCCACATGGCTGTAAGTCACGGGATATCGTGTTGTCATTGGGTGACGTCTTTGCTGGGAACCAATAAAGCTGCAGCACCTCTGAGTTATTTGGCTTTTTTTCTGAATGTGTATTTTTTTCCTGAAAAAAAAAGTGATGCATTAAAACCGCGATAATGCAACCGCGAAGTAGCAGGGGACTACTGTACACATTCGCAATATTTAGCTTGTTTTCTGTTGGTCAAAAGACATCTAAGATCAAGTTTTTGCAACATCCGGAGGAACATGTGAAACCTAGAAGATGTCTCACACAGGCATTTTCTTCTTTTCCTTTCGGCTTTTCCCTTCAGGGTTCGCATGGTGCCCTTCAGGCATGGCGGAGTAAATAAGCAATCAGAAGCAATCAGCTGATGAGAGCAATAAATTCATCTTACATAGTGGTGAGTTAGAATGTGGGGCAAGCCTGAGGAACAGGCTTTGACTTTATACTTGATTGTAATGAGTTGGGTATTTCTTTGTGGGATTTTTATGTATATGAATGTACAGGTTTATTACCTGAAGGAGCCTGCGGTGGAGTGGAGCTCGGCCTCTTTGTACCAGCAGACCTCTGGGCAATTTTTTCCAGCTTCTCTGCCACTTCATGATAGAACGCAGGAGGGTGATCTATATGCCCAGGAAACAACAACACAAGGGTTATGCTCATGTCAACCCATTTTACAGACACCCTGGTATAACTTGAGGAGTTGTACTTGCTAATTAATGTGTCTCCTGCTCTTGTTCTTAGTTTGTAAATATGGCTGAAGCGCATGTTGATGCTGGACAGACTGGGATCTTGTGATTTTTGTGCTTGTAATGAGCAGCATTTTTCACAGCCCCATTTTGTTCAGTGGAGATGTCAGTTGGACAGTCTGCGTTGAAGCCGCTGGATGTATGAAGTTGAGGATCAAGAGAGAGGAGAACTGAGAGCCGCCGATTACATGGGACAAGAGAAGCACACCAATCTCATTTTTTTCGTCAATGGATGCTGCAGCTACTTATTGACTTGGCTTGTAGCCCATTTTGAGCATGACGTCTCTGATCCACTGGTGAAAAGACACTTTCATTCAATCCTCTTTCATCACAGACTGCTTCAAACAACAAAGTGGTCCAGATTGCAAGACTGTCCGTGTTTTAGGTTGTTTTGTGTCTATTATTTTACTTTATTTTAACTGTTTTGAGGCACGCTTTGTTAAAGCTTCAGCTGTTATTAAAGCGCTATATGTATGTATGTATGTATGTATGTATGTATGTATGTATGTATGTATGTATGTATGTATGTATGTATGTATGTATGTATGTATGTATGTATGTATACAGACGCTCCCCACCTTATGAACGAGATAAGTTCCGAGTGATCGTTCGTAAGGTGAATGTGTTCATAAGTTGCTTCAGTATTATATTTTGTATGGAATGTATGTTATACACTGAAGGGGGAACTATAAAACACAGATGCTCTAACAGTAAAATAAATTCACATCTACTGTAGTACGCTGACATATATCCTTGGGTCTTCAGTCAGCCATTACTGCATAAAATTACTTTTTGCTATGCATCGCGTTCTCCTGGAGCATCAACTGGTAAGAAGGACTTCCTCCCCGCTAACATACTCTACGTAGCCAATCGTAAGTGAGCTCGATGGATCAGGGCCTGATCTCATTGGCTTCAGCACAACGCTGATTGGTCTGCCTTGGTGTCCGTCGCGTAAACATCCAGGCCTTGAAACCTCCAATGAAAAAGGCGTGCAATACAAAATCTAACATACAGCATCTCTGACCAGACATTTATAAAACATACAGTACCCGCAAAAATGTCGGCATGTACCATGTTTTGTAACACGAATGTTCGTTAGTTGGGGAGCATCTGTAATTGAACCTGGAGTGATAGTATGTTTGACAGAAACCTTGGGCACTTAAATACTACCAAAATAAAATTGAAAAACGTTTTAAAAAATATATTACAAGATCATATTGTAGATAGAAACAACTCAAAAGGCAAGAGGTTGGTACCACATTACAGTGGTGCCAACCTAGTCATATCATGGTTTGTGTAATTCTGGTTTGAAATTAAGAAGGTTACTTGGAGAAACGAGGCTTGGTCCTGGCTCAGTGGCTTTTTTAAGTGGCAACGTGGAAGGCCTCCGAGGTTGAGATCCAGGTTCCTTTTTCTCCACGTTTTCCCTTTCTTTCTCCTTCTCCTTAATCTTAAGTTTGAAAATTTTGGAAATGCTCTTTTTGATTTTTTTGTTCAATTTCTTGGTCTGTTTCTTGTCACTGTCATCCTCTTCAGATGTTGAGGACGGAGACAAAAGATCTTCCTGCACAAAAAGGTTTTTTGGTCAACATTTACAATGCAAGAATATTAATAGATGGAAAATTACCACAATGACCACGACATAATCACAATATTTTGTGGCCATTAAAGCCCACACATTCACTTGGGAAAATTTGACAACATGTAAGACGTCTACTTAGACAACAACAACAACAAACAAATATACCATTTAACATAATGATTGACTAACTATAAGTTAGATCTGGGGTCAGGTACGACTAAGAGAGTCGTAAAAGCAAAATATTTAGAAATGTTTTTCAGTGACAGCCACACACACACACACACACACACACACGCACACACACACACACACACGCACACACGCGCGAACACACACACACACACACACGCGAACACGCACACACACACACACACACACACACACACACACACACACACACACACACACACACACACACACACACACACACACACATGCTTACCGCACAAAGACGGCTGGGAAAGCGTCCAGCACGCCTGATAAGAGGATTTGAAAAAGGATGGCTGGATGAATGGAAATATTTCAGACGACAAATGTAAAAATAAACAACTGAAATCATACAGTCTGTATTTCAAACTAACGTTTTCTTTTCCTTTCGGCTTTTCCCTTCAGGGGTGGCCACAGCGAATCAATGTCCTCATTCTAACCCGGTTTTGTGCATGCTCTTCTCTCACACCAGCTACCTTCATGTCCTCTTTTGACAACATCCATAAACCTCGTCTTTGGTCTTTCTCTCGGTCTCCTGCCTGGCAGTTCAAGGCTCAGCATCCTTCTCCCGACATAGTCACTCTCTCCTGTGGACATGTCCAAACCACCTCAGTCTGGTCTCTCTGACTTTCTCTCCAAAGCCTCCAATATGAGTTGTCCCCTTAATGTACTGCGATCGACGTAATGAGCACCCCTGCTCTAATATGAGTGTTCCCTCTGATATATTCATTCCTTATCCTATCCAACCTGGTCACTCCCAAAGAAAGCCTCAACATCTCTGCTACCTCGAGCTCTGCTTCCTGTCTTTTCTTCAGTGGCACTGTCTCAGGTTCAACCATTATGGCTGGTCTCACCGCCATTTTATACGCATTTCCTTTCATCCTAGTTAAAACCCTTCTATCGCACATCACACGTGACATTTTTCTCCAGCCGTTCCAGCCTGCCTGGGCACGCTTCTTCACCTCTTTTCCACACTCTCCCTTGCTCTGGACAGTTGACCCCAAGAACATAAAATCATCCACCTTTTTTTATCTCTTTTCCCTGTAGCATCACTCTTGCACTTGGATCCCTCTGATTCACACGCAAATATTCCGTCTTCCTGCGTGCGACTGATCTTCATTCCTCTCCTTGCAAATTCAATCCAATTTGAGATAAATGTTCATTTTGTTCAGTCATATTTGCATGCAGTTTCCATATTTGTTCAATTGAACCGTGATAGAGAATAGATAGAACAGAAACAGGGCATACCTCCACATCTCAAGTTTCTCCGCCACCTGTTACCTGTTCTCGCTACAGATCACAATGTCATCTGCAAACATCATGGTCCAAGGAGATTCTTGTCGAACATTGTCTGTCAGCCTGTCCATCACCATCGCGAATAAGAGGCTCGGAACTGATCCCTGGTGGACTCCCACCCTCACCTTGAATTCCTCCGTCACAGCGACAGCACACCTCACAATTGTCTTACAGCAGTGTTTAAAATAGCGTCTGCCCGGAGGCCCGGGGCGTACAACTTTCAAAACGTTAACGTTTTTTTTTTTTTTTTTTCAAATCAAACATTTGTTTTATTCAATAAAGCAAACGCGACAAGCAAACCCATACAAGCCATGTGGCCTCCTCTTTCTAAGCGGCTTCCAAAATTTGCAAGTACACTTTTCAGTCACGGTATAGTCCGAAGCATCAAACAGGCTTCCGATTGGCTGCCGTGCCGAGTATGCAAATTGCCAAACGAACGTTCGTTTGATAATTTGCATAGTCGGCATGGCAGCCAATCAGAAGCCAAAGCACGAAAGAGGCTTCTGGCAACGAAAACATTGCACTGTGCACCATGACGACAAACGACAACTGGAGCAAAATCTTCAGCGAGGGATATTTACCGTAAATTAAGCAAGGGAGCATTTGTGGTAGGTAATTCCTTAATTTAAAAAAAAACCTGTACACGTACTTTGCAACAATCGATGAAAAGGTTTCTTCAGCCGTCATCTGTACTTCTTTGAAGGTGTCGGCCATTTCGCTTCTTATCCAAGAAACTTCGTCAGCAAACTAAAGTCTTACTGGTAGTTTAGGCCCTAAATATATCTCTACTTTCCAGACATGGCGGCGCCGGACTCTGCTATGATAGGTCCCTGCTCTCAGAGCGGGGACTACTCCCTGCAGCTGCTCCACTGATAGTTCCTACTCTGACTAACGACTGGCCTGATTGCCCCACTTCGACCGGTATCACCTCATCAGTATTACTAATCCTATGTTGCCTAAGCAGGCTATTGTATAAACGATTCAAATTGAACCTCACCCCACCAAACCGGTTTAATGAAGGATTTAGTTGTTTTATGAAAATCGCTTCTTTTACTCCCCTTTCAAACCATCTATGTTCTTTCGATAAAATTTTAACCTCATTGTCGTCAAATGAGTGGTTGCGAGCTTTTAGGTGCATATGTACTGCCGATTGACGCCCACTAGTATTATCCCTGCAATGTTGATAAAGTCTTTTTTTGAGAATTTGTTTAGTCTCCCCAATGTACTGCTCTTTACAATGTTCATTCTTACAATGTATTGAATAAACTACATTACTTTGTTTTTCATTTGGCAGCCTATTTTTGGATGCACTAATTTTTGCCTTAAAGTGTACGCAACAATGTTTTTTTTTTTGCGATTAGTCGTCTTATTGTGTTTCAAGTTGTGAAAAATGGGGCAAGCAACTTTATGGCCGGGCAGGCAACTTTTTAGAGTTGTCTGCCCGGGTGGCCGCGAACATTTTGTCTTGCACCGCTCTGACATACTTTTCTGTCACTCCAGACTTCCTCATGCAATGCCACAGCTCTTCTCTGGGCATCCTGTCATACGCTTTCTCCAGATCTACAAAGACACAATGCAATTCCTTTTGACCTTCTCTGTACTTTTCTATCAGCATTCTGAAAGCAAACACTTCATCTGTCGTACTCTTTTTTGGCATTAAGCAATACTGCTGCTCACAAATGTTCACTTCTGCTTTGAGTCTAGCTTCAACTACTATTTCCCATAGCTTCAATGTATGCATAGTTTAGATGTATACACTTCGTCTCCATTCTTCAGGCATCTGTTCACCATCTAAGATCTTGTTGAATAACCCAGTCAGGAACACCACCGCCACCCCTCCAAGATAATTCCATACCTTGATTGGTAAATCATCAGGCTCGAGTGCCTTTCCCCCCATCATCCTCTTCAGCACTCTCCTCACTTCATCCTTGCTAATGTTTGCTACGTCTTGGTCCACAACAATCACGTATTCTACTCTTTGTTCCTTCTCATGTTCCTCATTCATCAATTCTTCAAAGTACACTTTCCATCTTGCCATCACAGTACCGGTACTTGTTAATACAATGCCATCTCTATCCTTAATTACCCTAACCTGCTGCAGGTCCTTACCATCTTTGTCTCTCCATCCTGTAAAGATCAGTCTCACCTTCCTTGTTGTCCAACCTAGCATATAAGTTATCATAGGCCTCTTGTTTGGCCTTTGCCACCTTTACTTTAACCGTGCGCTGCAACTCCTTGTGCTGCTGTCTACTCTCGTCCGTCCTCTGTGTGCTACTTCTTTGCTAACCTATTTCTCTGTATACACTATCCTGCACCTCCCCATTCAACCACCAAGTCTCCTGATGTACCTTTTTTCCACTCGATACACCAAATACTTTCCGACCTGTCTTTTTGATTATGTTCGCTGTAGTTTGCCAGTCATCTGGAAGGACCTCTTGCCCACCGAGTGCTTGTCTTACCTCCTTCCTAAATGTCATGCAACACTCTTCCTTTTTCAACGTCCACCATTTTGTCCTCACTTCAGCCTTTGGTTTCTTCATCTTCCTCACTGCCACCGTCATCCTACACAACACCAACCTATGCTGTCTGGCTACACTATCACCAACCACTACTTTGCAGTCACTGATTTCCTTCAGATGGCGCCGTTGACGCTTTGTTCAGCGGAAAGGTATGTACTGTTGGACAGTTTGCGGCTGGATGGATGCATGGCTTGAGGAGCCCGCGATAAGAAGAAAGGAGCGTCAGCGCAGAGCGCTGATGCGTGTGTGGAACTGTTGCAGCTTGGAATTGAAGCAGATTTATGTGGGACAGGAGATGTGAGACAATCTCTTTTCCTCAATGGATGCTACAGCTGCGTGTTTGCTTTCAACATTTAGTTTGTAGTTGACGTGCATATTCCACCATGATGTCCCTGATCCACTGGTGGAAAGACGCTTTGATCCTCTCCTCTTTCATCTAGAACTGCTTCATGTCATCACAAAGAGGGTACAGCAAGTCCTGAAGAATGAATGACTCTCTGTGTCTTTGTTTTGTCATATTGTCTTTGTGCTGTCATTTATTTGTTTCGTTTTTTTTTTTTTGTTCTTCTGACTTCGCCGCGAGAGTGGCTGCCTTTCCAGCAACTCATGCATTTTGTTTTTCTACTGTCATTCCTTTCATCACTTTGCTGCTGTGAAATGTAAATTTCTCCACTGTGAGACTAATAAAGGCAAATCCAATCCAATCCAAACCCCAACTCCATTTCTCCTTCTGTCTTGACGATGATAGAACAAATTTTTCAAACTAACTGATCACATTCAATCTGCCCCATTTAATATCGTGTGATGAAGAAATGGGCGTACAACTGTCAGGCACGGCATGCCAGGTGAGCGGGATAATATGTTTGTCGATGTGGAAACAGAGCGGCACAATTATGTTGTATTCTTTAGTTGGAACGGCATTTCCACACCCTTTGAGAGTGGGAGGTCCAGCAAAAGTAACAGCTTCTCCTGTAGCTTGGGATCAATCGTGTGCTCTGCTAATTTAGTTTGCTGACGAAGTTTCTTGGATAAGAAGCGAAATGTCCGACACCTTCAAAGAAGTACAGATGACGGCTGAAGAAACCTTTTCATCGATGCAAACATTTATGCTTTCCTCTTCAGAACTATTTGAATAATATTCATAACTGGATGAGTAACAAGAAAGCATCTTCTCCGAATCTGAAGCCATTGTTTTGATTCTAGAGCAAGGCAAGATGTCCTGGCGTTACGTCACGAACAAGGGGGCGGGACCTTCTGAAACTGGCCATTTCTAAGTCATTTTGAAGTAGTTTAGGGACACTAAGTCATTTTTATTGGTGTTTTGCATTTGAATAAAAATATCAGCCTGCATGTTTTGGGTATTTTAGATGCTATAAAACGTTTTTTTGATGTCGGTTAGGAAACAAAAAAAATTGTGTCGTTGTCCTTTCATTTTATTGATGGTTTTATTGTTCTTTTAATTATAAAGTTTTCTTGGGTGCATTGAATGGCGCTTGTAAATTAAATGTATTATTATTATTATTATTATAAATATGTATTAATATGTACTTTTTAACGTTTTAATCTATACGCATTTTATAACCATAGAGGTTTGTATAATGATTGAATGAATGGTCGACTGAATGAATGAATGAATGAATGAATGAATGAATGAATGAATGAATGAAAAAAAGTGTGTGTGTGTGTGTGTGTGTGTGTGTGTGTGTGTGTGTGTGTGTGTGTGTGCGTGCGTGTGTGTGTGTGTGTGTGTGTATGCGTGTGTGTATACACAGTATATATCTAGGCGGGCGGACGGACGGCACAGAAAGATAGAATCTCTCCCAGCTGTCATCTAGCAGGAGGCAGGGGACACCCGTTTGCCAGCCAATCACAGGGCACGCACACCGAAGGACAGTTTGGGGTGTTCAATCAGCCTACCCTGCATCATTTTAGAACGTGGGGGGAAACCGGAAGACCCGGACAATACAGAACCAGGCACACAGGGATGCTGGAGCAAGGATTGAACGTACAACCTCTGGACAGTGAGGTTAACACGCTAACTATTGGACCACCGGGCTGCCCTCATTACAGGTAATACTGATAAAATTAGAATATCATGAAAAAGTTCATCTCATTTTCCGTACCGCTTATTCCTCATTAGGGTCGCGGGGGTTGCTGGAGCCTATCTCAGCTGTCTTCGGGCACGAGGCGGGGGACACCCTGAATTGGTTGCCAGCCAATCGCAGATGAAAAAGTTCATTCATTAAGTAATTCAATTTAAAAGGTGAAATCATTATATTATTTAGACTTATAAAATGCATTGCAAGATATTTCAACCTTTTATTTGCTGTGCTGATTACTATTTTGTGTTTGGGAGCCTTTTACTGAGCGAGTTGCTTGTCCTGGAGCCACAAAGGGACATATGTCTTCTTGTGGGGAGGGTTGTGTCAGGAAGGGCATCCAACGTAAAAGCTTGGCAAAAATAAACATGCGAATCAAACCTCTAAAGATGGAGGACACTGATTTGCTGTGGCGACCCCTTGAAGGGAAAAGCCGAAACGAAAACAAGAAGAGCAGATTTGTTAGAATTTTGATGCTTACAGCTTATGAAAAACGCAAAAGCAGGTATCAAAAAATTAGAACATAACATGAAATGAACAAAAATTAGTTTAACTCATTCCTCCCGGCAAACGACTGCAGTCGTTGTGTTTTTACTTCCGTGTAGAGTCACGCCTCCAGTCAGGCTGAAGCGATAACAAATAATGACGGATGCCGACTACAGGCGGGCCGTGAATAGATGTTAACCCTTTACGGACGATTGTGCTTCTAGATCGAGAAAATGAAAGGTAGCAGTTCAAGTGCCGATTGAAACTGATGCGGCCCATGTTACACGTCCCTTTAAAACAGATTATATGCAGCTTTGCTTTTAAGAGCGTCAGTGACATCACCTCCTTCATGCGCAACACAATGTGCTCTCCTCCATCTTCAAAGCACCTTCTATTTTTCGTCATGGATGAAATAATAATAATAATAATCCACGTAAGTATATGTTGTAACTATTTTATGAGCTATTCATAAGAGGTTTACATTGATACTGAAGTCAAAGTCAGCTTTATTGTCAAATATGCTAATATGCATGACATACAGCACAGATGAAATTAATGTCCTCTCGGACCCAGCATGCAAGACATTAATAGTTGGCTAACGTGGCTAAAAAAGACATACAATTGACAACAGACTATACATGTAATTTCTGAATGTAAAGTGAGGTAGTGTCGTATGTAAAGTGAGGTAGTGACGTATGTAAAGTGAGGTAGTGACATATATAAAGTTACGTAATGTCGTAATGCAAAAACAAACAAGAAGAAAGGGTTGAAGTGGTTGAAGTTTCAGAGAAAAATGAGAAAGAACAAAAATAGAGTTCAGGATGATAGTACAGCGTGTAGCATGTCCTCAGAGTTCGGTGAGTGTGGCAGTGGGAATGGGCAGGGTGGGCAGGGCTGGGAGGGAGTTGAGTCTCCGGACTGCCTGGTGGCAGAAACTGTCCTTGAGCCTGCTAGTCTTGGCTCGGAGACTCCGCAGTCTCCTACCCGATGGCAGCAGGCTGAAGAGGCTGTGGGAGAGGTGGGTGGGATCGCCAGTGATCCTGATGACTCTGCGGGTGAGGCGGGTGTTGTAAATGTCCTGAAGGGGGGGGAGAGAGACACCGATGATCTTCTCAGCTGCGTCTCACGATGCGCTGCAGAGTCTTACGGCAGGACACGGTGCAGGCGCCGTACCACACGGTGATACAGCTGGTTCGAAATGCATAAACTAACGCTAACTTGCTTATTTACGGAGAAATACTAAAAATAAGGAGTGTCCCGAATTCGGAACATTCTAACGCTAACGCTATTTTCATGATGATATTGTTGATCCTGACTTGGTACCCGACGCAAATAATTGTAAGTGAATGGTGCGTTTTCCACTAATAGTAGTATCTCATAGCTTTGCATTCTCAATATGATTATTGAAACGGAGGTCCATATGTTTTTTTTTTCTAAAATACCCATGTATTGTATATCTTTCCAGATCCTGATGAGAATGAAATAGATGACCATGTTGATGAAGACATTTTGGCATCTGACACAGTCATGACTGTTGCACTGATTAACTTCTATCACCATTCAAATACTTTCGGGCTGATCAACTACGTGCTTCATACGCTATCTCCAGGAAATCACTCAAATGGTAGAAATTCCTGTTTCCTATTTCTGGTGGATATTTGTATTTGCAATAGATTTATACTGATGAAACTCTGTCCAAACCATCAAGTGAAAACCAGAACAGGTCGCCTCCGAAAAAGGACTTAGAATTCAGGACGAACTAAGCTCATCAGTTGTTTGGCAATTACAGAAGGAAAAGAAAAAGAGAATGCATGAAGGAAAATGACACTGTTGTCTTCATTGCCTTCAATGGCCAGTAGAATTGGATAAAAAGAGAACATGTAAAGAGTGTGCAAATAAGAAAATTCATCGCGAGCCAAGAACAGGTTGTGAGCAATGCAAGGTGAACCTATGCATTCCATGTTTTAAATCCTGAATTATTTTAAATGCATTCTAGGTTTATTTCATGCATATGTGACTTGTTGTGAATGTATTTTGTTGTAATTTGCCGGGTTTGGAAAAAAAACTTCAATCAATTTCACAAAAAAGTTTATCTTATTCTATTATATGTTATGAAAGTGTACTGAAAGTTTCATAAAGATTGAACAACAAATAAATACGTTATAACAGTTAATTTGAACACACATGTTAGTTATGAATTTCCTGCTGAAGCCACTCAGGGAGCACACTGCAAAGCTAGGCTGCAGGCTCTGTAGGCTGTGGGGGAAGAAATGCAAAATGCCTGCTAGGGAGGAGAGTTAAATAAATGAAATGTCAACCATCAGAAAAGTATCATCATTTTGTGTACTCAGTACTTGGTTTGGCCCCGATTTGCCCTAATTACTGCTTCCATGTGGCTTGGCATGAATGATATCAGCCTGTGGCACTGCTTATGTGGTATGGAAGACCAGGATGCTTCAATAGCAGCATTCAGCTCTTCGACTCTTTTGCATTGCTTGGTCTCATGTTTCTCATTTTCATCTTGACAGTGGTCCATACATTTTCGATGGGGTTGAGGTCAGGTGAGTTTGCTGGCCGATCAAGCAAAGGAATCCCATGGTCATTGAACCAGGCTTAGTACTATTACCAGTCGAAATAACATATTCATTTCACCTTTTAAGTTGAATTACTTAAATGAATTAACTTTTTCACGATGTTCTAATTTTCTGAGTGTTACCTGTATATATTATACTGTATAAAAAATATTGTGGGTGAGGGGAAGTGTTAAAATGGCTTTTTCTAAATCAGTCAGCCCCATTCCGAAATACTGTAATGCCCCAAATGTACAGTGTGCTCAAACTCAATGTGGCAATCCCACATTTTGTTTGCACACCAACTGACGTTTGGTGGCTTGAAATAAATAATTTGCTTACTTCTGATAGCTCTTTGATGTTTTGTGGTCTGGCCTTGCTCTCCTTTTCAAAAGAACCTTTTACATCTTTTGCATTATTGCGCCGAGGTCGCTGCTTTAGGAAGTTCTTAAATCCCATCCTCTTCTCATCTCCTGAGCATTGATCATCTGCTTGAGAATCCCATCCGTCTTCTCCTCTTGGTTCAGGATTGACGCCAGCACTGTGATTGAAGTAACAGCGTGAACATTAATGAACACAGCTGTGATGGCACAGTCCACAAAAGCTTCCCATCATTTTAATTCATAGCACAAAAAACTATATATATATATATATATATATATATATATATATATATATATATATATATATATATATATATATATATATATATATATATATATATCAGTGGCGGTCCGTGCATTTCACACCTAGGCCTTCAGTGAAGTCCTACTTAGTCCGACTTGAACAAATATCCCTTGTAATACCATAATTTATGACACAACGGCTGGAGATATCATTTACAAAAGCACACGCACGCAGTACTGGGCGTGGCATCAACTTAATCATCTACAACACAGGCTATTTTCCGGAGCAATTACACATCAATAAATCTGCATCAGCAATTAGAAGTTGTCACTATACGTGATACTGCAAACACTTAAAAATAAAAGGAAATTTAAAATCATTTGTCCACAAAGTTTTATTAAGTCCACCAAGAATATGCAATCTTTAACAAGATGTTACGCTGAATTACAAAATGTCAGTTTAATATCAGAAAAACAACAAGACGTTCACAAAACGAACTATTTGTTGAAAATAAAAGTAAACAAATCTTTTTCATTTGTTCTTGAGAATAGGCCTACATGCGACAGCGAGTTGTCCTCTCCTTCAGCCATTGTGGGTTAAAAAAGCGAGTAGATATACTTGGTTTTTGTGCTAAAGTTTCTGGGTCTGATCTGTTGTAGCTTGGTTGATTTGCATAGCGCTGCCTCCGCTGAGGGCTGAGGTAAAGTGAGTATCCAATCACAGGACGCGTACATGTCATGTTCAACGCGAGGCCCTCTAGCTGGCCTTACTGTGCCAACTCGTGATCTGATTGGCTATCGCAACTATATATCAACTACATGTGCCCATTCATGTACAGCGCACAGACGCCCTCACTGTTGATTCTGAAGGCGTTTCATACAGCCTGGCGACACAAGCTAGCTGAATTCTGATTGGATTAAAAACTCTGACCTAAAACTACAACACTGAAAGGAGCATAACCAAATGGATATAATATAACATCAAGAAAACAGTATGTAGAATATATATATATTTAGAAAAAATACTTTTTTAATGAAATTGACTTTTATTATAATTATGATAATGATGTCTGATTATGTTAGGCCAGCAGAGAAGGCCTTGCAGGCTCTGACGGCCCAGTCCCCACTCCCTGATATAACGAGATATATATATATATATATATATATATATATATATATATATATATATATATTATTATTATTATTATTATTACCGAAAGCCAGACCGCCCCCATCAGGCCAAAGTGAAAATGATCTCATATGTCCATTTTTTATTGCATATTCATTCATTCATTTTAAGTAGTGGGGTTAACTGTCCAGAGCAATGGAGGGTATGAAAAATAGGTGAAAAAGCATGTCCAGGCACGCTGCAACGGTTGGAAAAAAATATCAGGTGTGATGTGTGATAGAAGGGTTTCAGCTAGGATGAAAGGAAAGGTGTATAAAACGGGGGTGAGACAAGCCATGATATTTGGACTGGAGACAGTACCACTGAAGAAAAAACAGGAAGCACAGCTGGAGGTAGCAGAGATTAATATGTTGAGGCTTTCTTTGGGAGTGACCAGGTTGGACAGGATAAGGAATGAATATATCAGAGGGAACACTCATATTAGAGCAGGGGTGCTCATTACGTCGATCACGATCTACTGGTCGATCGCGGAGGTAGTACTGGTCGATCGCAGCGTGACAGTAAAAAAAACATTTGTCAGCCTATCAAACGTCCCGTCACTTGATTGACATACAGGGCAACCATTCAGAACTGAATTTTTACCTTTAGGTTGCCGTGCGTGCGTAAACAACGGCGCTAAACGCAGCAAAATTTACAAGGTAGTCAGCGAATTACCTCAGATTTTAAGCCCTTGCTAAAACATATGGTGAGAAAGCAGGACCAAGTAAGGGGGCAAAACATAGTACTTTCATACGGAATGGGAAAATGTGGAGCGGCATTTTCGGACTGTTCATGGAAAATATGACATTGACTTCCCGCCGAAAAGCTAGCTGAGAAAGAGAACGTTGGACGAACTAAAATCCCAGTTACCCAGACAGCAGTCATTTTTCACTCAACATACTTCAAAAGCGAAAGCCGCCACCGAAGTATCGTTGCGGGTGAGTCACGCCATCGTTAAAAACAATAAGTCCTTCCAAGACGGAGAGATGGTAAAGGAAGCATTCGTTGAAGCAGCTGACTCCTTGTTCAGAGACTTTAAAAATAAGGCAGAGATATTATCTTCAATCAAAGCTCTGCAGCTGTCAAGACATACAGTTACTAGTTGTGAAGCCATGGCTGAGGATTTAACCCAGCAAATGTGGAAAGACATCGGAGATTGTGAGTGTTCTCACTGCTGAAGTCCAGGGCTCATGGACAGTCCTGGAACTTACTCACACAGGAAAAGTACCCCAACATGAGGAAATGTGCTACCTCCTTGACTGCATTATTCAGCTCCACTTATTTATGTGAGTCAGCCTTTTCCTACATGAAGATCATTAAGTCCAAATACCGTTCCACTATGAATGATTAACATTTGGAAATGTGCTTGAGGCTGGCTGTCAGCAGCTACTGTACGGACTATGCATCCCTGGCTGATTCAATTCAGTGCAAGTCATCAAAGTAAACTCAGGTAATTACAAAAAAAATGTTAATAGTTATTTATTATGTTATGTATATGTAGTTATTATGTGTGTTGTGCAATATTGGCTTATTCAGTTATGCAAGGTACATCAACATACATTGTACATACAAAGAATCCTTAAAACATTTGAAAATAATTATGTTCTGCATTTTTGTCGTGGGTAGATCATTTTGACTTGGTAGTCTTTATAAGTAGCTCGTATGCTGAAAAAGTCTGAGCAATCCTGCATTAGAGGCTTTGGAGAGAAAGTCAGAGAAGCCAGACTGAGATGGTTTGGACATGTCCAGAGGAGAGAGCGACTATATCGGAAGAAGGATGCTGAGCCTTGAACTGCCAGGCAGGAGACCGTGTGGAAGACCAAAGAGGACATTTGTGGATGTTGTCAAAGATGACATGAAGGTAGCTGGTGTGAGAGAAAAGGATGCGCAAAACCGGGTTACATGGAGGACACTGATTTGTTGTGGCGAGGACCAGAAAAGCCAAAAGGAAAAGAAGAATCACACAGCTTTGCGGGTGCTGCTTTGTGAAATATGAGTCAATATTTCAATCTTTTCATATTACAGTAAAGTCTCGTTATATCGATATCATTTATATTGATAATACTGCTTATTACGACACTATTTTCATTTTCCCGTGCACATTTCTAGTCTTTTAATGTATAATTAGTTCCGTATAGTACGATTCGTGGTTTTTACGATAATCCGGTTACTATGGTGCTCTTTTTCATCTCCGCCGGCCATTTTGCTATATTTATATCGATACAAAAGATACTTAAAGTGAATCGATATTTGCTTCGGGGTTTCGCCGTGTGCAGGGGAGCTAGCAGTAACTTCGCCTCTGGACCGGCAAATTGAATTTCATTCCGATCGTTTTCCTGGATTTTTACCAAACACGAGGAACGGAAAACCATCCATGTTAACGGTGAGTACTATCACAAAGTTATTAAAAAAATGCATTCTGATATTTTGTTGAAAAGTGGCCGCGCGTGTGTGCGTGTGCGCACGCAAGCGAGCGTTTGTATGTGTGCGCGCGCGTGCGTGTGGCTCTTGCTAAAAAACATTTCTAAATATTTTACTTTTATGGCTCTCTTAGTCAAAAAGGTTCCCGACCCCTGGGTTAGAGTGTTCACAGCGTGCTTGTTGGAGCCGGATCTCTGAAGTGAACGAAGAGAGCTGACGTGGAAATGGCAGATGACTTTTTTTGGAATTTGGACTCGTTTCAACTTTATTTATAGCTCAAAGGCAGAGTGTAGATGGTTTATTATTTGTGTACGGTTTATTTCTTTAATTACAATACCATAGCACATTTATTATACATAGACCTAGGAACGGCTTATTCTCATTTTAATGGTTTCCTATGGGAAATTAATGTTTGGAATATACACTTCTCGCCTTACACACACTTTCTGGGAACCAATTAAGTTAGTATCACTGCATTTTGTCTACACTAAACTAAGAGATGCAAGTTAGCAACTGAATGCAGTGGTCAGCTCACCCCACCCAAGATTGTGGCCCGGAGTTCTTGATACTGACAGAGAACGTCAACAGACATAAAATAGTGAGGAGTGGATAGGACATGACTACAAACAAAAAAATCATCTTTACAAGATCAATTTTATGGCGGACACAGAAAAGTGTTATATTATATTCTCATCATATTTTGTCTGTAATGATGACACAACGGATCAACAGCAAACTTCATACTAATGTACCCTTGAGTAACAAGTAAATTACCTGAACTTTTCGTCATCCTTGTAAGCACCTCCTACTCTGCCCGGCCGCTCCAGAAATGGGACAGACAGTGTTCGATGGAGAAAAGCTTGGAGAACAAGACGGCTTTCCGCTTTAATCTCAAGCAGAGAGATGGAGGTCACAGAGGAAGAGCGATTCATCGACATAGCTAATATAAAGTAAGAAAAAAGTGGATTACAAAATGTTTATTATTATATATTATTTCTGTGTTACTTTAATCACATGTAGGGGGCAGAAGGTAAGCACAAGATTTTGTGGAGAAAGTACAGATGCTCCCCAATTTACGAACGAGTTACATTCAGAGTGGTCGTTCGTTAGGTGAATTTGTTCGTAAATTGCTTCAGTGATATTTATTGCTATATTTTGTATGGAATGTATGTTTAAGGCTTATATAAGTATGTTTCAGGCATATATAAGTATGATTAAGGCTTGTTTGTATAAGTAGAGTAGGCAGTGTACAGGTAACATTCGACTTACGACCAGTGCGACTTACGACCGAAATTGTGGAAGAACCAGTCCTCTAATGCAGCGAGTGTTACCCATGCCTTGGTGTTCGACATCCATATAACAGGGAGAGAGCCTTTTGTCACGTTCTTCATGGCTCGAGCGTTAGCTGGCTGGTAAACAAGCAGCAGCTTCAGCATGAAGCTCCCGTCATCATTCACTCCAAGCATTAAGGGTAACCGGTCTTTAGCCGCTTTATATCCGGGCATCGTCTTCACCTCACGGCTAATGTAGGTCTTCCATGGCATTTTCTTCCAAAAAAGACCCGCTTCATCATCATTGAAGACTTGCTCACCCGAATAGCCACCCTTCTCGATGATCTCCTTCAAAATTTGAGGGAATCGCTCACCTTTTTGTCCGCTTTTTGTCTCCGGACACGGTCACATGGTGGAGATTAGCCCTATTCTTGAAACGGGAAAACCACCCGTGGCTGGCAGAAAACGTTTCTTCGACAGCGCTTCCCCCAGCTTTTGCCTTGACATCCTCAAAGATTTATTTTGCCTTCTCCTGAATGAGCATAAGGCTCAGAGAAATATGCTGCTGCCGCTGATCCCCGAACCAAATGGTGAGAAGTTTCTACATCTCTTCTGAGACTTTCCCTCTTTTCTTGCTCATGATCGTCGATTGCATCAGCACTGCACCTTTCACGTGTTCCCTTATGTGATCTCTGTTCATAAATGCTCCTGATGGTCGAACGATTCATGTTGGATGCATGTACAACACGCACAATTTTATCTCCCGCATCAAGCTTCTTTATTATTGCCATTTTTGTTTCAAATGAAAAGGTTTTCCTCTTTTTTACACTGCCACTCTCACTACAAGCCTTTCACTTTTCACACACCATATTGATACTGTGTTTAAGAATAAAAACATGTCAAGCACGCTGGAGATAAGTTTATACACTCGATGAACTGGGAAGAGGAACCCGGATGTGGGGTGGATGCTGGGCGAGCGCTCACAACGCCTCACGTCATTATTAGCGGTGGAAAGAAGTATTACGCGAAAAAAGGCACGCAATACAAAATCTAACTTTTAGCATTTTTGAAATTGAACATTTTTTCGACATCCTTGCAAAAACATTCATATGTACCGTTGTTCGTAACGCAAATGATCTTAAATCGGGGAGCATTTGTACGCCTTTGGATTTAAACAGAATATGGTGTGACTGTTTATTTATTTATAATTTATATTTATTTATAAGTGCCGCAAATATTTTTTTCCCAGAAAAATATAATGGAAAACATTGGGGGACTGAAACAGATTAATTGGTGTTTGAACATATATCATGACTATGACTTTGACACAGGCTATGGAGTGAATTTAGTAACAAGACTGGTTACTGAAGTAATTTTTCTCTCATACCAAGGTACCACTGTAATAACTTTGTACGCAATTAACCTAGGTCAGATTTCCCACCAGGTAAGGAACATCCATGCAGACATTTTGCGCTGCTGTAGAGCCTCTTGACGTCAAACATTTTCTATCCAGTTTAACCTCACACGCATGTCGGAGCCGAGCCCAGCTGTCTTTGGACAGGAGGTGGGATACTGTCATGGTTCTGTTTGAGGTCAACAGGTGACTCTGTAGTGTTCCCGCTGTCGTTGCACACCGGTTGGTCGTTGCCATTAATGACAGTTTAAAAGGACTCCTAGCATGACCAGTGTTGGTTCATTGTTTGTTGATCCTGTCATGTTTGTTGGTCTTTGTCATGTTTGTTTTTCAGTCATGTTTTTTGTTTGTTACTTTTGAGTTTTTTTTTCTTATGACTGTCGTTTTAGATTGACATCTCACTCTTTATACAATTTGTCAAATATACATTGCTCCTCCCTTCTGCCTACTTTTTGGGGGCCACCACCACCTTGCAAATGTGACAGATACACCATTATCTGGTAGCCAGTGAGTACATTAAGAATAGATATTCTTTACGGCATGAGATATTGTCCTCCTTTGAATTACATTTTTATGTGGTGGTGTGTGGCATGAGATTTTTCAGTAAAAGGTGATATGTCTTGTTAAATGTTGAGGAACATTTCTTGGGAGTTCCCAAATGCATCACCCAATTCGTTCGTTCTCTTCTATTTGGCTGATATCTGTATGACGTACGAGTCTCTGTCTTGTTTGTGAGTGTTTTTTTATCTCGGCTCTAAAATGCATCTCTCAATACCGCATATATATCGTACATTATACTGTTTAATCAAAAGCCAATATGTTGAATTCCGACCATTGCGCGATTGAAAACATTGACGTCACTATACCCGCCCCTTACTGTGAACATTTGTACACTTTTCAGAACTATCGCTTTGTCTCCTTATCATTCAATCCAGTGACTTATATAAAATGTAAACGACAATTTAAAAATTTAAATGGTGGTGTCGGTCGAACGCGTTATTGCGAGAAAAGTTCTCGTAAGGAACCGATGAGACGGCCGAATGTAAAACGTTTACCAACGCTCAAATCGTACAATGACTAAACGATTTTAAATTCCTCATAACGCAGTATAGAACTACCATTTATTCAGAATGGAAATACAACCTCTCACCGTACATGGCGTACATTTACTATGCAAGCTACCTGGGTGATACTCCATAGTCGATACAGATTTGACTAAATGTCTCTTTATCTGTTAGAGTGATGGGCAGAAGATCATGCCTGGGAAATGTGAGTATTCGTACCTGCGTGAAGTTGCTTCCTCGAATCGTGAGAGAGATCTGAGCGGTCTCCACTTCCAGTGCTTACAGTTTTGAAAGTAAAGTACGCAGGACTGAGATGGGGCGGGGCCTGAAGTGAAACGTCCCACAACTTGGCCCAAAGACTTCCATGCCACTCTATCGATGTAGTTGTCCCGGTATGGCACTGGATGTCCCCCTTTGCTTTCTTGATATTTCGTGAGCAAGCTCGGTGGGGACAGGGGTCACCAACTTTTTTGATAGAAAGAGTTCTTTCTTGGCTTCGGGTTATTAGGGTAGGCTACCAGTTTCAGAGTACGAACTTTTGAAATAAAATTGCTGGAACAAACTTTATGTTATACAGTGATTCTTATTTTGCTTTTGAATTTTCCCTTCAGGGGTCGCCACATCGAATCAGTGTCCTCCATCTAACCCGGTTTTGTGCTTCCTCTTCTCTCACACCAGCTACCTTCATGTCCAATTTGAAAACATCAATAAACCTCCTCTTGGGTCTTCCTTTTGATCTCCTGCCTGGCAGTTACGGCTCAGCGTCCTTCTTCCGATATATGCATTCTCTCTCCGCTGGACAACCATCTAAATAAACCACAGATGTCAAAGTCAAGGCCCGCGGGCCAAATTCGGCCCACCAAATCATTTTTTTCGGCCCGCGAAAGAAAATCAAACTTGTTAAATTCCACGATGATTGCTAAAATCTGAGCCAAAATTTCATATTTTTGGATGTCAACCACAATAAAAGTCATTATTCTTGACTTCAGATTTGAAAACGAGTTATTCATTAATTTGCTAAGTGCTCTATATGTAATATTTGAAGGGATTTAAACATTCTAATGGGTTCCCCAAATTCATAACGGCCCTTGAGAGGAAACCATAACTACAATGTGGCCCGCGGCAAAAAAATGACTTTGACACCCCTGATCTAAACCATCTCAGTCTGACCTCTCTGACTTTTTCTCTGCAACCTCTAATATGAATGTATATAAACAATGAAAGCATTTTGTCTTTTATTTACGTCTAATTTACACTTTAATTGCACATTATTTTAACACACTCCACAGAGTGGCGAGTACAAAAGTCTCCAGATTTATGATTTTTGAAACTTAACATGTAGGCATATTGGATTGGATCTACATTTATTAGACTCACAGTGGAGACATTTACATTTCACAGCAGCAAAGCTATGAAAGGAAGAGGAAAGGAAAGAAAGAATAAGAAAAACAAAATACAGGAGCTGCTGCAAAGGCAGCCACGCTCGCGGCGCCATCTTGAAGTCAAAAGCACAAAACAAACTAAATAACAAATAATATCACAACAGAAAGACACAGAGAGTCAGTCAATCCTAAGCACTTTCTGTACCCACTGTTACATGAAGCAGTTCTACATGAAAGAGGAGAGGATCCTTTTCACCAGTGCATCAGGGACGTCATGGTGGAATGTGCACGTCTACTACATGCTATCTCATGTAAATCCGCTTCAATTCCATGCTGCGGCACTTCCACATATGCATCGGCGCTCTGTGCTGACCCTCCTTTCTTCTCATCGCGGGCTCCTTAAGCCTTGCATCCATCCAGCCGCAGACTGTCCAACAACACCGGCCTTTCCGCTGACCAAAGCGGGGCTGTGAAGATGCTGCCCATTTGATCGAGAATAGACAGAATAGAAGTACAGTGAGACCTTGGCTTACGAACTTAATTGGTTCCCAGACAGAGTGTCTAAGGCGAAAAGTGTGTATCCCCCCAAAAAAAATTCCCATAGGAAACCATTAAAATGAGAATAATCCGTTCCCAGGTATCCATAAAATATAATTTTCAAATAAATAAGCCTTAAAACTATACACAATATACCTTATTCTATGTATAATAAATGTGGTATTGTATTGTAATGAAAGAAATACACTGCACTGTATAATAGTGACTTTATTTACATTTGTGATGGCTCTTAATTGACACCTGTTGCTTTCTGACTTGTAAGGTCTTACCAAACTGAGGCATCACATTATCATTCATCAGGTTGATAATTCTCATAGCCACAGTCTTTTCTGGACGGTACTGTTCAATAAAAGCCTGCACGTCATTCCACTTAGCAAATCAAATCCTGTGTGTTGAGGACCTCATTATGGTCAGCAACAAGCTCCTCGATGTCATCTGCATCCACTTCGCGTCCCATTTCTGTCCAATGGAAACAATATTGTCCAAAACAACAGAGTCATGAGGATCAATTCCTTCAAAGTCCCTCTCAATTCTTCCATGCTGCTTTCAAGGATCGAAGCCAAGCCTTTTATATCAGCCGAACACAATGATACAAATTGAAATGGACTTAGCATATTCGCTATGCGGCTAAATCAGACAAACGCACACCTCATTCGTGTTTCTCAATGATCTCCTTCTTCTCCTCGACTGTAATTTTGTTTTGTGTCTTCTTCAGCTGAACACGAGCCTGTGGTGTCTTTTTCGGTCCCAAAAAAGCAAAAGTATCTGTAAAAAAACTCCTTGGAGGCGATCGACGTCTCTCTCTCTCTCTCTCTCTCTCTCTCTCTCTCTCTCTCTCTCTCTCTCTCTCTCTCTCTCTCTCTCTCTCTCTTTCTCTCGCTCGCTCTGGATCGACGTGTGCACTCAGAGAAAGGGGGTGTGGAAAGGCAGGCCGGCTGGGGCGCTGTTCGGTCATGTGCTTGCTTTGGTGTTCTTCCGCGGAAGATAACAGCCGTGGTAGTAGTGCGTAATCCACGGTTCTGTCACATCCTCATCTGCTCCAGGAGCGTGCCCCTCCCCTCCTGTCTCATCTTCCTCTGTGCTTAGAGCGGGCCCCTCCCCTCCCTACCCTCCAGAGTCACTCACCTGTTTCTCATTCCGTTAATTGTGCCTTCTGGCTATAAAAGCCACCCATACCGTTCGGTCCGTGCCTGTGTAATTCCTGATGTCCCCCGTCACCCAGCCGCACGCAGGTCTGTCTCATTTGCTCACCTCCATTGCATCATTTCTGTTTTGCCTTTTGTGTCTCAGTAAAGACTCTTACTGAATCCCGGTCTCCATCGTGTATTTCGGATCCGACACTTACTACTTCCCCTCGTCCCTCGAGTACAGTCACCACTCGTCGAGCGGACGTGACATAATACACCGGCCAACTATGGATCTCGCCGGTGGAGACAAATTCATATCCGCCTTAACCCATCAGGCAGATCGTTCGAGCCAGCTGGCGCAAGCTATCGAGGAGAACCGCCTCATCGCGTCCTCGCTGGCTCAACGCCTACAGGAGGTCGAGACACGCCTCGCTACCCTGATGGCCCCTTTCTCCCCCCCCCCCCCTGTGAGTAGTCGCAAGCTCTCCCTGCCACACCCCTCATGCTACGAAGGCAAACTCGGGCGCTGGGCTCAATTCCTGATGCAGTGCTCTCTGGTTTTTGAACAACAACCCTCCGCCTTCATTAGCGATGAGGCTAAAGTGGCTTTCATCACTAGCCTGGTCACGGGCTAGGCCGAGTCATGGGTGTTGGCCGTCCGGGAGTCCCAGCCCGAACTTTCCAGTTCCTACCCGGACTTTGTGGCCGAGTTTCGCTAAGTGTTTCACCACCCGGTCACAGAGTGTGAGGCTGAGGGACTCCTTCATGACTGTGTGCAAGGAACATGTTCGGCCGCTGAGGACTCCATCGACTTTTGCATCCAGGCTACAACGATCGGGCGCTGAGAGGAGTGTTTTGTCGCGGATTGAGCGCCGCTCTCAAAGATGAGTTGACCACCTGCGATGCTGGCACCACCCTCAGCGAGATGATCGATGTAGTCATCTCCCTGGACCATCACCTCCGGGAGCGGCAGCGGGAGCAAGGTACCCAGCGATCCAGCGAACCCGGAAACGAGCAGTGGACGACCACACCCGACGGCGACAAGCAGGCGCGACTCCAGGAGGAGTTTCCCGAGCCGCTGCAGGTGGGGAGCGGGGGCGATCGAGCCAACCGCGGGGGTCGCTACACTCAAGGGCCCCCGCCTAAGACCTCCAGCATCCGTAAGTCCCCGGCCAAACGGCGACCACGGCGGCAGTCGGGGGCGTCGAGGACGGCGCCCGTGACGCGATTGGAGCCGGACGGCGAATTATTCGGCCCGTCCAACTCCCAGATGACACAGGCGCTAGTGGATTCGGGGGCAGACGGGTGCTTCATCGATCCCCAACTGGCAGAACCATTGGGCTGCGACGTAGAGAATCTCAAGACTCCCAAAGAGATTCTTGACCTCGACGGTCGACTGCTAGCTAAGGTTATCCGCATCACCGCACCGCTTAAACTCAGGTTATCGGGTAACCATGTTGAACACCGTCAATTCCTCAGTATGCCCTCCCGCAACGTGCCACTCGTGCTGGGCCTCCCTTGGCTCAGCACCCATGACCCTTCCATCTCTTGGGAGGGTCCCACCATACAGGGTTGGAGCCCCTACTGCTATGCCAACTGCCTGTCCCCCTCATGGACACGGCCTTCGCGCCTCTCCAATCGGCTACTATATTCACAAAACTGGATTTGCATAGCGCATACCACCTGGTTCGCATCAGAGAGGGGGACGAGTGGATGACCGCGTTCAAAATGCCTTTTGGGCATTTTGAATACCTGGTGATGCCGTTCGGACTCACCAACGCTCCTGCCGTATTCCAAAACCTTATCAACGATGTGCTCAGGGACTTTCTCAACGTTTTTGTATTCGTGTATTTAGACGACATCCTAATGTTTTCTAAATCCACAGAAGAACACCGGCAGCATGTCCGATGGGTCCTGGTGCGGCTCCTGCAAAACCGGCTCTACGTGAAGGCAGAGAAGTGCGAGTTCCACGTCCGCTCTCTGTCTTTTCTGGGGTTCGTCGTGGAGCAGGGGCAACTCTGGGCCGATGCCGCCAAAACCAAAGCGGTGGTGGAATGGCCAATCCCGAAGACGCGCAAAGAAATTCAGCGATTTTTGGGGTTTGCCAACTCCTACCGCCGCTTTATCCGCGGTTATAGTCAGAAGGCATTCCCCCTTACTAATTTCACATCCACCAAGGTCCCCTTCAGGTGGACACCCGAAGCAGCGGGGGCGTTTGACCATCTCCGCCACGCCTTCTCCAACCCTCCAGTCTTATGTCACTCCGACCTGGACCTCGCATTCGCGGTCGAGGTCGACGCATCGGAGTCCGGGGTCGGGGAGGTCCTATCCCAGCGCTCCCCGGTAGACCAGAAGCTCCACCCATGCGCCTTCTTCTCCCGCCGGCTCAGCGGAAGTCAACTATGACGTGGGCAACCGGGAACTGCTGGCGGTCAACCTGGCGCTGCAGGAATGGAGACACTGGCTTGAGGGGGCCAAACACCCCTTCACTGTTTACACCAGGGGTGCTCACAATTTTTCAGCATACGAGCTACTTATAAAAACTACCAAGTCAAACTACCAACGACAAAAATGCAAAACATAATTATTTTCAAATGTTTAAAGGATTCTTTGTATGTACAATGTATGTTGATGTACCTTGCATAACTGAATAAGCCAATATTGCATAACACACATAATAACTACATATACATAACATAATAAATAACTATTAACATTTTTTGTAATTACCTGAGTTTACTCTGATGACTTGCACTGAATTGAATCAGCCAGGTATGCATAGTCCGGACAGTAGCTGCTGACAGCCAACCTCAAGCACATTTCCAAATGTTCATCATTCATGGTGGAACGGTATTTGGACTTAATGATCTTCATGTAGGAAAAGGCTGACTCACACAAATAAGTGGAGCCGAATAATGCAGTCAAGGAGGTAGCACATTTCCTCATGTTGGGGTACAGTTACAGAACTGTCCATGAGCCCTGGACTTCAGCAGTGAGAACACTCACAATCTCTGATGTATTTCCACATTTGCTGGGTTAAATCCTCAGCCGTGGCTTCACAGCGCAGTGTAACTGTATGTCTTGACAGCTGCAGAGCTTTGATTGAAGATAATACCTCTGCCTTATTTTTAAAGTCTCTGAACAAGGAGTCAGCTGCTTTAACGAATGTTTCTTTTACCATCTCTCCGTCTTGGAAGGACTTATTGTTTTTAACGATGGCGTGACTCACCCAGAACGATGCTTCGGTGGCGGCTTTCGCTTTTGAAGTATGTTGAGTGAAAAATGACTGCTGTCCGGACAACTGGGATTTTAGTTCGTCCACCGTTCTTTCTCAGCTGGCTTTTCGGCGGGAAGTCAATGTCGTATTTTCCATGAACAGTCCGAAAATGGCGCTCCACAAAGTAATATGTTTTGCCCCCTTACTTGGTCCCGCTTTCTCACTCATTTTGATAAGTGGTAATTCGCTGACTAGCTTGTACATTTTGCTGCGTTTAGCGCCGTTGTTTACGCATGCACAGCGACGGTAAAAGCGAAGGTAAAAATTTAGTTGTCATCTGAATGGTTGCCCTATATGTCAATCAAGTGACGGGACGTTTGATAGGCTGACAAATGTTTTTTTTTACTGTCACGCTGCGATCGACCAGTACTACCTCCGCGATGGACCAGTAGATCGCGATCGACGTAATGTGCACCCCTGGTATACACGGACCACAAGAACCTGGCCGCCATTCGGTCCGCGAAGAGACTCAACTCGCGGCAGGCCCGATGGTCACTGTTTAACTTCACTCTCACCTGCTGCCCAGGGTCGCAGAACACCAAGCCTGACGCCCTATCTTGCATCCACGAGCCGACAGAAAGGGAGGAGGTCGTCACCAACATCCTGCTGGCGCAACACATCGTGGGCGCCTTGCGGTGGGAGGTTGAGAGGAGAGTTCAGGAGGCCCAGGGGGGTAACCCCATCCCCATGGGATGCCCGGCGGATCGTCTGTTCATCCCCCCCACTCTACGCACTGAAGTGCTACTCTGGAGACACACTTCCAGGGTAGCCTGTCACCCGAGGGTCAACAGGACGATCCAGCTCATCGCCCAACGGTTCTGGTGGCCAGAGTACGGAAAAGACGTCACGGAATTTGTGAAGGCATGCCTCGCCTGTGCTCGTGGGAAGGTCTCCCACCAACCCCCGGCGGGAATTCTCCAGCCGCTACCTATTCCCTCCTGACCCTGGTCCCATATCTCCGTTGACTTTATTACAGGCCTCCCCCTTTCCCGTGGCAAGACGGTCGTCCTCACCATGGTGTACCGCTTCCCGAAGTCGGCCCACTTCATTCCGTTAACCAGGTTGCCGTCCACTATTGAGACGGCTCAACTCCTGGTTAACCACGTCGTCCGTCTCCACGGGATTCCGGCGAACATCGTGTCGGACCGGGGACCAAAGTTCGTGTCCAAGGTTTGGAAACGTTTCTGTCGGTACCTAGGGGCGTCGGCGAGCCTGTCGTCTGGCTACCATCCCCGACCAACGGCCAGACGGAAAGAACCAGGACCTGGAGGCGGCTCTCCGGTGTGTGTGCCTTCACGCGTCATGGGCCCTCCACTTGCCATGGGTGGAGTACGCCCACAACACCCTGGTCTCCACAGCCACAGGACGGTCTCCTTTCATGTCCGCCTGTGGTTAACAGCCGCCTCTGTTCCCCACCCAGCAGGGCCAGGTCCATCGAACACCACCTGAAACGGGCCCATAGAGTGTGGAAGGAGACCAGAGCCAGAGCGCATGGCATCCCGGAACCAACATATTACGGACCGCCGTCACCGCCAGGCTTCCACTTACCAGGTCGAGCAGGAGGTATGGCTGTCCACGAGGGACCTCCGGATGGGACCTCGGCCAAACTGGGTCCATGGTTCGCTGGTCCCTTTCCCATCGAGGCCATCCTCAGCCCGGTCTCGGTGAGGCTCCGGCTGCCACCCTCGATGAGGATCCACCCGGTCTTCCACGTCTCCCTCCTCAAGCCTGTGGAGACCAGCCCCCTGGCTCCAACCCCCCCTCACCCCGGATGGTGGACGGCGGTCCCGTCTACAACGTGCGGGAGATAGTGGACTCCAGGCGCATGGGCAGGGGACTGCAGTACCTGGTCGATTGGGAGGGCTTCGGTCCCGAACAATGCCAGTGGGTTCCCCGTTCCTGGATCCTCAACCCATCTCTCACTCTCGCATTCCATTTGGCTCACCCATCCAAACCGGGTGGGCCGCCAGGAGGCGTCCATTGAGGGGGGGGGGCACTGACACATCCTCGTCTGCTCCAAGAGCGTGCCTCTCCCCTCCTGTCTCATCCTCCTCTGTGCCTGGAGCGGGCCCCACCCCTCCCTACTCTCCAGACTCACTCACCTGTTTCTCATTCCGTTAATTGTGCCATCTGGCTATAAAAGCCACCCATACCGTTCGGTCTGTGCCGGTGTATTTCCTGATGTCCCCCGTCACAAAGCCGCACGCAGGTCTGTCTCTCTCTCTCTCTCTCTCTCTCTCTCTCTCTCTCTCTCTCTCTCTCTCTCTCTCTCTATATATATATATATATATATATATATATATATATATATATATATATATATATACCCTCAAGCTTCCTGGCCTCTGGTAGAGGACCCGAGCTGAAATGGGGACAGACACCACCCATGGTGGGTGAGACGAGGATTTTTTTTATTTTATATATATATATATATATATATATATATATATATATATATATATATATATATATATATATATATATATATATATATATATATATATATATATATATATATATATATATATATACATACAGTGAGACCTCAACTTACGAACTTATTTGGTTCCCAGACAGAGTGTGTAAGGCGAAAAGTGTATATCTCCCAAAAAAAATCCCATAGGAAATAAATGGGAATAATCCGTTCCCGGGTTTCCATAAAATATACCTGTCAACTAAATAAGCCTTAAAACTACACACGACCTACCTTATCCTATGTATAATAAATGTGCTATTGTATTGTAATGAAAGAAATACACTGCACTGTATAATAGTGACTTTATTTACATTTGTGATGGCTCTTAATTGACACCTGTTGCTTTCTGACTTGTAAGGTCTTACGAAACTGAGGCATCACATTATCATTCATTATGATGATGATTCTTATAGCCTTTTCTGAATGGAACTGTTCAGTACAAGCCTGCACATCAACTGTTGAATGGCCTGCTTCTGCTTGTCCTCTTGAAGGCAAATCAAATTCTCTGTGTTGATGACCTCATTATGGTCAGCAACAAGCTCCTCGTTGTCATCTGCATTCACTTCGAGTCCCGTAGGTGCTGGCAGAGATTTTATGACAACAAAAGGCGCGAGTCTGATGATTCCACGGACGCGGAATAAAACGCGGCAAAAGAAGGCGGGCGGAGCGAATAAAATGGCACACTCGCGTCTAACAATCACCTCGTGCAAAGCAAACTTTTGGAGCACAGGACATAGCGATGAACTTTCATGTCACAATCATGTCTGGTGAGGTGACAGTGACTCGTTGAAATGAAATTGAAGTGTCGCGAGCGGCAGCCACGCCCGAGCTGTCAACTCGCACATGACAATTTAGCGTGACTATTGACACGCTGTTCCGGTGTGTTTGAAAACACTAGCTCTGATTGGCTTACCATGACTCTACCTACCCTTTAGCCAATCACAATCACTTCTATCGCATCTGGACAGGGGGGGCGTTCAAGTGTAGCAACACAAAAACGTTGGCAAGTGTTTGTCACCGCTCATTCAGTTAGACCAGACATGGGCAAACTACGGCCCGCGGGCCACATACGGCCCGTTAGGCTTTTTAATCCGGCCCGCCGAACTTGCCCAAATTATAGTAAAAACAGTGTCTGAAACTCATGACAAAAAGTTAGCGGACAACAGGGCAGATAACTGTAAAGTTGCCTGCCCAATTTTTCACAACTTGAAGCACAATGAGACAACAAATCACATTAAAAAACATTGCCACAAAGTATAAAGTTTTTTTTTAAATCAAGAATGTACCTACTACAAATGCTACCGTGCTTAATTTACGGTAAATGTGCATGGCTGTAGATTTTGCTGCAGTAGTCAATTGTCATTGTGGTGCACAATGCAACGTTTGCATTGCTTCCTACGAGCCACTAAGCCCCTTTCATAAGTCTTACGTACACTTTACAGTCACGGTTTAATGTAAATTTACGTTTTGTAGCGTCACATATGTTGTTAGCTTCTTTTGAATCTTTCTTCTGGGCTGAGGTTCTGTGCATCTATTTTGGAAAATGACATGCAATTGCACGACTTTATAACGCTTGCGAAAGTCCGGATGAGAGAAGCAGGCTTCTGATTGGCTGCCGTGCCGAGTATGCAAATTTCAACTGCAGGTAGCCTATGTCTGTGTGCTCGGCGACGGTACACGTGTATTGTTTGCGCGTGAAGGCGAGGGCGTCAGTGGAGAGTTTGTTGAGCGCGCGGTCAGGACAAACCATCTATGATTTGGCGGAATTTAACACAAGTAGGTATTATTGAGCTTGAATATTTTGTTGTGTAATAATATGTTTTGAATGTTGAAAGTGATTCCATTTTTCAATAAATATTGATTTCTTTAACTTTGCTCCTTCAATGAAAACGTATTAAAAACAGACGCAATCTTAATAAATCACAGTGCATATGTTATTTTAATCTATTTCCATTTCCTCCTCCAAGTATCTGCGAAGTAGTATATAAACGCCATATTCCTTGAGACAAATTTATTAACTAATCAGGGATATTTTTCACATTCGAAAGACAGTTAATAAATTGGGTTGTCGTGTTCTTACTGTGCTATGAGGTTTGTACACACTACATTTAAAGGACAACCGGCACCATTTTTTTTGTTTCCCACTGACATCAGAAAAACGTTTTATAGCATCTAAAATACCCAAATCAGACAGGCTGATATTTTTAGTTAAATGAAAAACACCAATAAAAATGACTTCAAAATTGATTAAATTTTTCAATAAATGTTGATTTCTTTAACTTTGCACCTTCGATTGAAACGTATTAAAAACAGACTCAATCTGGATAAATCACAGTGCCTATGTTATTTTAATCTACAGTAAAGTCTCGTTATATCGATATCGGTTATATCGATAGTACTGCTTATTACGATACTATTTCTATGAACGCAAGGAGAAAATTTACATGCCGCAGGATCGGATATATCGATAGTCCGGTTATATCTATATTTTTTCCGACTCCCGAGAATATCGATATAACGACACTTTACTGTATTTACATTTCCTCTTCCCAGTATCTCCGGAATAGTATGTAAATGCCATCTCTTGCATATTCCTTGAGACAAATCTATTAACTGAAAAGGGCTATTTTTCACATTTGAAAGACGTTAATAAATTGGGTTGTAGTGTTCTTACTGTGCTATGAGGTTTGTACACACTACATTTAAAGGACAACCGGCACCATTTTTTTTGTTTCCCACTGACATCAGAAAAACGTTTTATAGCATCTAAAATACCCAAATCAGGCAGGCTGATATTTTTAGTTAAATGAAAAACACCAATAAAAATGACTTCAAAATGAATCCGGAAATGGCCAGTTTCAGAAGGTCCCACCCCCTTGTTCGTGACGTCACGCCAAGACGTCTTGCCTTGCTCGAGAATCAAAACAATGGCTTCAGATTCGGAGAAGATGCTTTCTCTTTACTCATCCAATTATGAATATGATTCAAATATTTCTGAAGAGGAAAATATAAATGTTTACAATCGATTAAAGAAGGTCTTCAGGGTCATTTTAAGTGATCAAGACTGAGGTGTAGTGTCACAGAAAATGCAGAAGATGGCGGCCGAGCTCCGTTGGAAATGGGCTGATTTGTCAGCTGGAAATTTGTGTCAGCGAATATCAAATAGTTGTCTTGGTGCAACACACAACGATTCACCATGGCGTTATTTATGTGTTTTCCTTCTAATTTCGCCATCAACACGGATCAACACGAAGTTTTCAGACCAAACAAAGTACCCAAAATACATTGTGTGTCGCTTTCTCGGTCAGGGGCGGTCCAAACGTGACGTCACATGGGGATCGTCATCAACTCGAAAACAAGACTTCATGAATATTCAGCGCAAGTCTTAAAACTTAAACTATAGCTATATGCTGTGGAATCTTTGTAAAATATGCTCAGTCGAAGTCATTTGAAGTGATTTTATAAATTATGGACATAACTTGTCCGGTGGCGTCGGTTGTCCTTTAATGCTTTAGGTTTAATATTTCCGGCCGAAACACTCCCTCCAAATGCTCATGGCCCGGCCCCTCTGTCAAATTTTAGAACCCAATGCGGCCCGCGAGTCAAAAAGTTTGCCCACCCCTGAGTTAGGCAATGCTTTCCAAACAGCCTAGAGTCATAAGAAGTCGTGCGCTATTCTCGAACCTGCACGCATCCCAAGTCTTGGATGAGAAACAAACAGAGCAGAGGAGACGTGTACGGCTGGTAGTTTCTTCAATTTATTCATGTAACGCACCACATTTGAACTGAGGCTGAACACGAGCCTGTGGGGTTTATTTTCCGGTCCCTTCATAGCAAAATTATCAGCAAAAAGCTCCAAGTAGGCGGTGATCGACGTGTGCATTCAATGAGAAGGGGTATGGAAAGTAGCGCCGGCTGGAGCGCTGTTCGGTCGTGTGCTACAGCCGAAGATGTCTGCCCTAGTGTCCAGTAAGTTTTTGTCATGAGTTTCAGACACTGCTGTGCCCCTCAGCGTAATAAAGGATGCGCACAGTTTCTGGTTGAGCGGGTCACGTATGTGTGTGTTAACCTAGTACAGTAAAGTCTCGTTATATCGATATCGGATATATCGATAGTCCCGGTTATATCGATACTATTTCGATGCACGCACGGAGAAAATTACATGCAAACAGGGTCGGATATATCGATAGTCCCGGTTATATCGATATTTTTTCGGACTCCCTTGAATATCGCTATAACGAGACTTTACTGTAGTTAGCACACACATACAGGAGTTCCTGCTGGCCACAACTCACAGCCTTGCCCTCCAAACTCAGACTGCTCGAGCTGACTTCTTTTTATTGTAGGCTCTGTCACATTCCGAACGAGGCAGAGAGTGTATCGTCTCGTCGGAACGAAAGGAGTAGCTGGATCCCTGAAGGAGTCTACAGAGACAGTAGATCCGTTAAGAAATGTTTAATGAGGACACGAAAGTCTGCACCGATTCAACAGGAAACAAACTAAAGGTGCCTGTCTATAGAAATTCCCTCCCTCCGCCCACCCACGTGACGCACAAAGACGAAACGGGCTGACCTAAGAGCAGACGGAACAAATATTTTGGGGACGCAGTGGTGAATTGGTGCTGGAGTCAGGGGCTCTGCTGGCAAAAGGGGGAATGAAGGTGCACCCGAAGCTTCAGGCAGAAATTCACCAGGAACGCGGAGTGGTTGACCGAGCACTAACTCTGCGGGGGCGGCGTTAAGGTTTTCTTTAGGGGCCGAACGTAACCCGAGCAGGACCCACGGAAGCTGGTCGACCCAGTTACCGTCCGACAGCGCGGCCCGTAGCGCGGCTTTCAGTGACCGGTGGAAGCGTTCGCACATCCCGTTAGCCTGCGGGTGGTAGGCCATAGTGCGGTGTACCTGCACACCCAAGGACTGCGCCATGGCCGACCAGAGCTCGGACACAAACTGGGGGCCTCTGTCCGAAGTGATATCGGACGGCGTGCCGAAACGTGCGACCCAGGACGACAGAAATGCGCGGGCAATATCTGCCGAGGTCGTGGAGGACAGGGGGACTGCTTCCGGCCACCTAGTGGTTCGATCGACCATGGTGAGATGTGTGCAACCCTGCGAAGGAGGGAGGGGACCGACCAGATCCACATGGACGTGGTCAAATCTCCTGTCCGCAATTGGAAAAGTTTCCAGGTTTGCTCGGGTGTGCCTGTGGACTTTGGCGCGCTGACATGCCACGCATGCAGCTGCCCACTTCCTGACGTCCTTCCGTAACCCAGGCCAGACAAACTTGGCCCCAATAAGTTTGACTGACGCCCGGACGCCAGGGTGTGAGAGGGAATGAATAGAATTAAAAATTCGCCAATGCCACTCCTGCGGAACCACGGGACGAGTGCGACCCGTAGACACATCGCAGAGGAGAGCGGGACCCCCTTCACACAGTGCCACCTTCTCAAGTTTCAGGGCCGTGCCTGCTGCCTTGAGTTCGTGGATGTCCGGATCCTCAGATTGGGCGGTGGCCATCTCTGTAAAATCCACCCCGAGCTGGACTGGACACACAATCGCGCGTGACAAGCAATTGGCCACAGGGTTACATTTGCCGGCCACATGCCGAATGTCTGTTGTGAATTCAGAAATGGCCGCCAAATGCCGTTGCTGTCGGGCCGACCACGGTTCAGTCACCTTTGACATGGCGAATGTGAGTGGTTTGTGATCCACATATGCGGTAAACCGGCGCCCCTCGAGGAGGAAACGGTTGAGATTGGGTGGACCAGAAGAGTTGCACCCGCAAGAGCTTCCTTGGCCCGTTGGAAGGATTGTGCTCGTTGCGGTGCCCACTCGACGGGGTCGTTAGCCTTCTTTTTTCTCAAGGCGCCGTAGAGGGGTTGTAGGAGGTCGGCTGCGTGAGGAAGAAACCGGTTGTAAAAATTGATCATTCCCAAAAACTCCTGCAGAGCCTTAACTGTGGCCGGGCGGGGGAAATCCACCACTGCTTGCACTTTGGCGGGTAAGGGGATGGCGCCCTGTGGAGAAATGCGATGCCCCAAGAAATCGATCTTGGACAGACCAAATTGGCACTTAACAGGGTTAACTATAAGGCCGTGTGAATCAAGGCGCTTGAAAACTTCGGTTAAGTGCGACAGGTGTTCCTCCGGTGAAGGGCTGGCCACCAGGATGTCGTCTAGATAGACAAATACAAAATCAAGACCTCGCAAGACTGAGTCCATCAGTCTCTGAAAGGTCTGTGCCGCCCCCTTCAGGCCAAAAGGCATACGGAGGAATTCAAAAAGGCCAAAAGGGGTTATTACTGCAGTTTTTGGCACATCTTCTGCCCGTACCGGAACCTGGTGATAACCGCGAACGAGGTCAACTTTGGAAAAGATCACGGCTCCGGCCAAACGTGCGGAAAAGTCCTGGATGTGCGGAATTGGGTAACGGTCGTGTGTCGTTACATTATTAAGCCGACGAAAATCACCGCACGGCTGCCAAGAACCGTCACTTTTGGGGACCATGTGCAATGGTGAGGCCCACGGGCTGTTGGAACGCCTCACGATGCCCAAGCGCTCCATCGTCGCGAACTCCCCTTTCGCCATTGCCAATTTTGCCGCGTCGAGGCGACGAGCGCGGGCAAAAACTGGCGGGCCAACCGTGGGAATGAAATGCTCTACCCCGTGTTTAGTATCGGCATTGGAAAAGGCGGGTGTGGTTAAAGACGGATAATCGGTCAGCAGGCATTCATAAACGTTACCCGATGTTAAATAATTTGCATGCGTTAACGCCCCGAGCCCTCCGGCCTCACACGGAAAAGTGGCGAAAGAGATGGCGTCAATCAAACGACGGTTGGCAATGTCCACAAGAAGTCCGTGAGCACATAAAAAATCGGCGCCAATTATGGGAACTGTGGTCGCGGCAACAATAAAGTTCCACTTGAATTCCCGTCCGTGGAAACGCACAGTCACCGACCTGGAACCGAAGTTAGCGATGGGCGAGCCGTTAGCTGCGCACAAGGCAGGCCCGCATCCACCTGCCATCTTGTCCGCAGCGGTGGGCGTCAGCAGGCTTACTTGTGCCCCGCTGTCCACCAGGAAACGTCTTCCTGACGAGGAGTCCGTGACGAAAAGCAGCTCGCTTTCGTTGCTGGCGCCCACGGCTGCTACTGGTTGTCGGGCGTCGAAGATTCCTGTCGTCTTGTGTGAGCAGGGAGGTGCGCAGCGTCGAGCCTTGGCGCCAAACCGCTGATGGAAATAGCAGGTGGCTTTCCCGCGCCGCTTCTGCGATCCCACTGCGGCCACGACGGTCGGATCGATTTGCACGGCTAGCCGCCGTATCGCCAGAAGCACTCGATCTGCTTCTTCCGCCAAGCCACGATAGTCGCCGGTGGCTAGGCACGTCGAGTTAGCGAGCACGGCGCGCACTTCGGGTGGTAGCTGGCGAAGGAAAATGTGGGGGAAAAGGAATCCGCCATCATCCGAATTCAACAGCGACAGCATTTTGTCCATTAGATCCACTGCTGTTCCGTCGCTGAGTCCGGGAAGCGAAACAAGTCTGTCTGCTCTCTCGGAGGCCGATAGCGTGAACCGCCGGAGCAGC
Source organism: Hippocampus bargibanti (assembly GCF_051943395.1). Classification (NCBI taxonomy): domain Eukaryota; kingdom Metazoa; phylum Chordata; class Actinopteri; order Syngnathiformes; family Syngnathidae; genus Hippocampus; species Hippocampus bargibanti. The sequence goes on from NC_142750.1 coordinate 17,090,508, forward strand.
AGTTGTTTGAGCGCGTCGTACTTCCCGCATCGTGGAGGCGCGCGCAGAAGTTGCATCATGCGATGCGTTGTCGGTTGGTCGAGGGACGCCACGACCATGTAATATTTTGGGTCATCTGTCGTGACGCCTCGTAGGTGGAAAAGTGCTTCCACATGCTGGAACCACGAAGCCGGGTCGCTGTGCCAGAACTCGGGCAACTTCGCGTCGTAGGCGGCAGCTGCGAGTTTGGGCGCCGGTCGTGGCGACATGGCCGTAGAAGATACATCTTCGTCCGTTGCCATGAACATTTCCATCGTCGGGGTCACCAGTGTAGCCGTTGAGGAATGAGCACACACGACTAAATGTGGAGACGTGTTTATTCCAACGGCTAACAAGTGGATCTGAACTGAACAGCAAAAGCAGTGCAATACATGCAACATGAACTCCCCCCTCCCCTGCACCTGCTGGGTGAGATGCCTGCTCCTAGTGCCCGCCACACTGGTCCCAAATGTGTACCAGGAGAAATACAAAATAAAGATAACAGAAGTGCGAGTAGGAGGGCAAAACCGACCCTCGTACTCCATGAACGGAAAATAAACGTACAGGCACACGAAAGTGCGATGAGCATAAATACTGACTAGTAGAATACTGGCAGGGGGATGGGTTGCTCGGACCGGTTACACACAGTAAATGCAGTAGAAGAAATCTAATCTGGGCACCGGCAGTAGCGAGGCACGTCAATTCACCGGCGAACTCACGACTGAATGAATCGCATTAAATACCCGGTGTCATAACGAGGTGATTGGCAGCAGATTTTTTACAAGCGGAGGGCGGGGGACGTAAACCCACCACCTGCTGCCGATTCCGAATGTGACAGGCTCCTCCCTGCTCTATATGACGTCACAATGTTTCAACTGGCCCAGCCCTCAAATACGCTAATAACAAGAAATTTTTACTTCACTTTGCCCCACAAAACGTGCATTTTAATGCAGATTTGTAAGCCCGTTTTTGTGTCAAGCTCAAAGCAAGAAATATGAGTTGAAACATTAATTATTGAATTTAGAATCATGGCTTTGAATGCAGTTTCTGTCGTGAAAACAGTCCACACATGAAAAATATTGTTGAATGTTTTTATTGCCCGCTTACATTTGACATCAAAAATTATCTTGTACTTCAATTTAAAGAAGACTATGCATCCTGTATTTGACATTGTTCACATATATCCACATTATACAGTATATGACAGGAAATACATTTTATCTTCACTTTCCTCTTTTGTTTATTCGCTTCCACAATTTATACAGTACTGTGAAGTGTCTCCATTCACCTGTCACATAAATCAAGACAAAAATATAATAATTTTGGCCACATCGTTTCTAAGGAACAGATGAATGAATTTTCAGTTGCTATTACTTGGAACAACTCCCCCCAAACCAGTCCAGCGTCCGCCTGGAATCAAGACACTGGTACAAGGATTGGGAGTAGCCACACCAAGAAATCTGAAGACTCCCATGCTGGAACACATCAGGTAAGGGAAATTATTCATTTTATATTGCTACAAACAGCACATTAAACAATGAGACTTGATTTAACGCTGGGGGTGTCAATCAGTTGCCATACTGCATTGTAAAATTAAGTGTTATTAAGTATTAACAAGTATTATTAAGTTATTAACAAAGCTATGAATGATCTTCTTACCTCATGCCCAACACGCAGTCAAGCCAAGTATTTAGTGCAGCCTCATTCCTTCTGCCTTTCTCTTCTGTCTTCTTCTTAAACCCTTTTTCAATCCTCTGTAAGGCCCCTTTCTGGGTCGAAATCACAGTTGATCAGAGAATGGACCAATTGCGAGCAAAGCGACAGGGTGAGGCACTTCCTCTGTGAACGGAAGCTAACAACAAACATCGAGAGACCATGGGGGGGGGGAGATAAAGAGATACAGATGTTTGATGCTCCTGAGGCCCTCGCGGCCAGGAAAAGGTCAACACCGACATTTATCACTGACATTGCTCATTCCGTGCCGAGCTGGTTTAATGACTGTTACAGATGTGCCCATAATATTGTTTTGGGCTCCAAACAACATTTTTAATTTGAAATTAAACGAACGGGACAGCCTTTAACTGCAGACTTTCAGTTTTAATTTGAGGGCTTACAACAAAATCTAGTGAATGGTAAAGGGGATTTGATAGTTGTGTTAAGGTTGTGTGCCCACATTTTAAAAGGGCCAATATTAATGGAAAATATTCACAATACATTTTACCTTTTAAATATTTTTTTGCAAATCCTTTGCAGTCAATTACAGCATATATTCTAGAACGCACCATCATCACCAGATGCTGGATTTTCATCGTTGGGTAACAAGTCCTATGGCGTTTGATTCGAAAATAATTTATTTTAATCAAACTTTTATTTTATTCAATAAAGCAAAAGCTGCAAGCAAATTGCTACAAGCCACGTGGACTCCTTTTTTTAAGCACCTTTCAAAACTTTCAAGTACACTTTACAGTCACGGTATAGTCCGAAGCATGAAACAGGTTTCTGATTGGCTGCCGTGCAGAGTATGCAAATTGCCAATCGAACGTTCGTGCACTTGAGAGTTTTGAAAGGCGCTTCAAAAGAGGAGTCCACGTGGCTTTTAGCAGACAACGCAACGCAAACATTGTATTGTGCACAATGATGAGAACTGGAGCAAAATCTTCAGCAAGGGATATTTACCATAAATTAAGCAAGGGAGCATTTGTGGTAGGTACTTCCTCAATTAAACAAAATAATCATTTATACTTCGCAACAATGTTTTTTGTTTTTTTTTGCGATTAGTCGTCTTATTGTGTTTGGAGTTTTGGAAAATGGGGCAGGCAACTTTATGGCCAGGCAGGCAACTTTATGGCCAGGCAGGTGTGGCGGCACAGGTGCGCACCGCGGGTTTGATGGGAATCTCAGCCTGACACTTTTCCCACGCTTGGACAGTATAAAACAGCAGCCGTCGCGGGACAGCAGCAGAGAATATCTCAGACGCAGACACACACGCAACTCCCACAAACCTGCTCAGCATCGGACGGAGTTTCACAGCATGACTTGCTCGACTCTAAAGAGTTTGATGGTTTTCTTTATTTGTAGGTAGGTTCGTTGTCAGATCTCCCAGGCAGGTGACGCGCAGAGCTTGATCGCGGCGTGGAGTCGAGCAAGTCGTGCCGTGATGTCCGTCTGACGCCCGGCGTGAGCCGGGCGCCTGAGCGGGTCTTTGCAAGTCTCTTTGAGTCTGTGAGTCCGAGATGAGTCTGAGATGATTCTGCCCCGTGGTTCGCCCAATCTCTCTGTCCCGCGACAGCTCCTTTTATACAATTTTCAAGCGTGTACTATGCGTCAGGGTGAGACGCACATCAAGGAGATCAAGGAATTGAAAGACATGAAAGGGTTTAAAGGCGCACTTCAAAATCATACACACGCGTGACGCCACAGGGCTCCCCTCCTGGATCCGAAGTCGGTGAAAGCGATGAAGGAAAAAGAAATACAAACAAAAGTCATTCTGCGACACGGTGAGGCCAGGCACGATGACGGTCACCGGGCATGGCAGGCGTCGGTGGAAGTTTCGTGGTGCCTGAAATCATTGTACGGGAGCATGGCAAAGAGTGCTCTACGACTGCCAGTTTCAGTCGATCGATGGAAACTTTCCTCGCGGCCGTCGAGTCGATGCCGGAAGGTCTTCTCACCGTGAGTTGTTCGGCTGGGGTCGGTCAATTCGGAGAATCGATGAGGGATTGTGCATGCTGCGGACAGGCCGGTCATCAGCGACGGTGGCGTTGATCGCGCTGCCCTGGCGCTCTGCAGGACGCTGAGGAAGCACGCTGACGTCGGCGGCCGTGTCGGCCATGAAGCGTCTTCCTGAAGTCCGATCGTGGACATAAGCGATGTCCGACGATGTCCGATCGTGGACATATATGATGTCCGATCGTGGACATAAACGATGCAGCTAGTTGCAGAGTCGCCAGGCGAATTGGACGGTGTTAGCCATCAGGGGGCGGCAGGTTTCACGGTGGGGTCGGGGCGCCCACGGGTGGTGGCGGCCCATCGGGAGCTCGGTCCGAGGGGTCTTGCTGTGAAGATGCCGGGTTCTCGGGCGGCTGGGAAATCTGGGTCTTTCCATTTGGAGACAACTCCACGCCACGATCAAGCTCTGTGAGACATCTGCGCATCACTTCCCTGGGAGATTTGACAACCACCATTCAACAAATAAGGAGATTTGACAAACTCATTATTGGCGAGCCAGCCAGCCCAATCAACTCTCCGAATGGAAAGCCCCAGATTTACCAGCCTCCCGTGAACCTGGCATCTTCTCAGGAGCTCCCGGTGGGTCGCCACCACCCTTGAAACCTGCCGCACCCCCGATAGCCAACACCGTCCAACTCGCCTGACGACTCCTTGCTGCATCGTTGATGTCTACGATCGGACATCGTCTTTGTCCACGATCGGACATCGGGAAGACGCTTCATGGCCGACTCAGCTGCCGACGTCGGCGTTATTCCTGTCCTGCAGAGCGCCATGGCAGCGCGATCAACATCACCGTCGCTGATGACCAGCCTGTACGTGCCGGCGGCATGACCAAACCCACGCTCCTTCGTCCTCACGCCCCCTCATCGATTGCCGACTCGACCGACCCCAGCCGAACGACTCCACGAGCACTCGTCGCCGTGCTCCCGTACAACGACTTCAGCCACCACCGAAACTTCCACGGCCACCTCCCCTCCGACACCCGCCATGCCCGATGTTCTTCATTTGTCCTTCATCGCTTTCACCGACTTCGGATCCAGGAGGGGATCCCTGTGGCGGCACAGGTGCGCACCGCGGCTTTGATCGGAATCTCAGGCTGACACTTTTCCCACGCATGGACAGTATAAAAGAGCAGCCGTCGCGGGACAGCAGCAGAGAATATCTCAGACGCACACGCAACTCCCAGAGACCTGCTCAGCATCAGACGGAGTTTCACAGCACGACTTGCTCGACTCCACGCCACGATCAAGCTCTGCGCGTCACTTCCCTGGGAGATTTGACAACCACAATTTAACAAATAAAGAGATTTGACAAACTCTTTAGTTGATGTCTACGATCGGACATCATCTATGTCCACGATCGGACATCGGGAAGACGCTTCATGGCCGACTCAGCCGCCGACGTCGGCGTTATTCCTGTCCTGCAGAGCGCCATGGCAGCGCGATCAACATCACCGTCGCTGATGACCAGCCTGTACGTGCCCGGCGGCATGACCAAACCCACGCTCCTTCGTCCTCACGGCCCCTCATCGATTGCCGACTCGACCGACCCCAGCCGAACGACTCCACGAGCACTCGTCGCCGTGCTCCCGTACAACGACTTCAGCCACCACCGAAACTTCCACGGCCACCTCCCCTCCGACACCCGCCATGCCCGATGTTCTTCATTTGTCCTTCATCGCTTTCACCGACTTCGGATCCAGGAGGGGAGCCCTGTGGCGGCACAGGTGCGCACCGCGGCTTTGATCGGAATCTCAGGCTGACACTTTTCCCACGCATGGACAGTATAAAAGAGCAGCCGTCGCGGGACAGCAGCAGAGAATATCTCAGACGCACACGCAACTCCCAGAGACCTGCTCAGCATCAGACGGAGTTTCACAGCACGACTTGCTCGACTCCACGCCACGATCAAGCTCTGCGCGTCACTTCCCTGGGAGATTTGACAACCACAATTTAACAAATAAAGAGATTTGACAAACTCTTTACAGGCAACTTTTCAGAGTTGTCTGCTCTGGTGTCCGCTAACTTTTTGTCATGAGTTTCAGACACTGCCAATACATTTGCCTGTGTCAATTTATAAACACCCTTTTTCATTTATAAACCCTCAAGTCTCATAATATATTTCTAATGCAAATTAGAAATTTAGTGAAGGGTGTGTTGACACTAAATACGGATGGAATGAGCAGCAGGCATCAGGATAGGAAAAGATTGCTGGCAAATGGGCAGGGTGCTGATGCAGTGATAGTGATATAGCTCAAGGAGTACAGATAAACCCCCTCGTTAACTGCAGGGTGGATTCTCCGTGGGGAAATTGTTGTTGTTTATGTAGGAGTTTTAGTCACTTTTGTTTATCTTACATTGCATCCTTTAGTTCTATCAGGACAAAATTAACTCTGCATTGCATTTATTTTGTCACCAGAGCAGCACAACTGTTTGAAGCGCTTCATCTTAATTAACAATATTGGACAAGGTGTGACAAACACAAAGAAAGGGTGTTTAAATGTTATTCTATTTTATATATGTACATCAACTGACAGATTGACTAGTGCAGTGTTTTTGATTTTTTTTGAGCCAAGGTATATTTCTTTAATTGAAAAAAAATCCTCCAACACACCACTACTTGAAAATGTGGAAAAAAAAGACTCTTTTTACGAATACTTGTCATATTGTTACTATGAACGTTTGTGAACATTGAAAATCAATGCACTGTTATAACACATTGAATAAGAATCAAATGAACGCCAATCCGATATTTGGTGCATTCATTTTAATGGCAAGTAAAATATAGACAATTAGAACTTTTTTTAGAACTTTTTTTTTCTGCGCAACCACCGTTCTTTCCCTCCTAGTTGTTTGCTCTCTGGTATAACACATCTGTAGTGGACCATTGCGTCTTGAGTCTTAGTGATTAGTGATTCCATTATCATTCAAATCGTCCAACTTCCATTTAGTCCAGGGGTCGGGAACCAATGGCTCGCGAGCCATATATGGCTCTTTTGATGATTGCATATGGCTCGCCGATAAATATTACAGATTATAATACATATTGTTGTTTTTTTCGTCGTTCATTTCCCGTTGGGGCTGTAGTTGGCGGAAAGCGCAATTTTGATTGGATGACACTGACCTAGAATGGCCGAAAGCGCCATGTTGATTGGATGATAGTGGCCGTCATGTTGAAACAGGTAAACGCCCCTTTAAATGAGCCCAACGTGTGCACTTCAGCGTGAATGCACCGGAGCATTAGAGGAGAGAAAATGTTTCTGATTCTAATTTGCAATGAAACTATACCATCGACGAAACAGTCGAATGTCAGTGACATTTTAACAAGCCCCATGTTAACGTTAGCATCGACATACTTCTGCGAGAAGTAGATTGCAGATAGCAAGTGTGGAAGCTTATGAGCCGTGTGCAGGCTAGCTAACAGTAACTTCCCCTCTGGACCGGCAAATTGAATTTCATTACGATCGTTTTCCTGGATTTTTACCAAACACGAGGAACGGAAAACCATCCATGTTAACGCTGAGTACTATCACAAAGTTATTTTAAATAATACATTCTGATATTTTGTTGAAAAGTGGCCGCGCGTGCGCGTGTGTGTGCGCGCGTGCACGCGAGAGTTTGTATGTGCGCGCGCGCGAGCGTGTGGCTCTCGTTGAAAAACATTTCTAAATATTTTACTTTTATGGCTCTCTTAGTCAAAAAGGTTCCCGACCCCTGATTTAGTCCATATTTTTCCATCAGATTTGCTGTATGCTTTGCAAAGCAGACCTTTTCCACCCGAAAAAGAAAATATCTCACCCAGTTTCACTGTTTGTTCTTCTTCAATTGAAAGGTAGTACAGACAGGCTAGTAGTAGTAGTACAGGCTGAAGAAACCATCATCAATGGATCACCCCTGTGTGACTGAGAGCTTGCACAAAATGTTTGTTGCTCTATTATTCTAGTGTTCTTCTGTTGAGCTATTTCTACCGCAGTTCATTTTTATTCTTGTTTGGAGAGTGGACATATCATGTTCACACCCCGGTCGTTTCGCCATGATACATGACGAGAACGCCCTGACGAGAACGGCTCTTTGAGTCAGTTCGTTCTGCTTCGGGGCAGGTGGCGGGTTGGGCAGGTCGGTGCGTTGGCACCGCAGACTGGCATGGGGTCGGGCCGCACGTTGGCGCGGAAAGTGGGGTAATGCCGGGGAGAGGGCAACCGGTAGAACACCAGCGACCCAGACCCAGGCCCATCCGCCCCTGAGATGTTAGGCAGAGTAGAATACCGAAGAAAGAAGAAGAGAGAGTGGGGAGGAGCTTTTTGTAAAGATGGACAGGATGTGACGTCATGATAGGAAGTCCGAGAAAATAAAAAAATGTAAAGACAGACAGAATGTGACATCAGGACAGGAAGTCCGAGAAAATAAAACGATGTGTAAGGAAGAAAAGATGTTTTAAATGGGTTTGGATAGCGAATTGCCCTAACAGAGCGCACAACTTTAGTATTCATATCAGAAGTCAAGAATAATGACTGCTATTGTGGTTTTCGGAATCAGAATCACAAAGCCTTTAATAGTCCCACAATGGGGAACATTTCAATCTACAACAGGAAAATGTAAGTGGGGAGGGGTGAAAAGATAAAAACAAAGTATGAATAGTCAGAGTATATAAATGTCAGAAGACTGAAATGTTTAACTATGCAAAAATGTTTCATAAAAAGAATATCACGGTTTGCGAGGTGGTGATGGTTGTGGATCTTCAAGGGACTGCTTCCAGAAGTCTCAACAGTCTCCCAAAAGGGCCAACAAGGTGGAGATGCCTCCATTGCTTCTCCAGCAAATAAAACGCGGCGGCCTGTTGGGAACGGACTTGGCCTGACGTGGACATGGCACGGCTCGTCGTGTGACTCAATTCAAACACGACGAAGCATGGATCAACGTGGACGTGCCCTGCAAGGCGCAGAGTGGCACCCCGGACGGCCACATGGGAACAGGTCTCGGCCAGACGTTGACGTGGACGCGGCACGGCTCGTCGTGGACGTGAATGCGACATTGAAACAGTCACACGATGAAGCATGGCCTAACGTGGACGTGCAGTGCCCGGCACAGGCGAAACGAGACCAGTCCTTTGCACCTGCGGGATCAAGCAGTGAGTGGTGTCTCGGCCTGACGTGGACGTGGACGCGACACGGCATGTCGTGGATGTGAGTGTGACCCTTTTCACACAATCACGCGACGAAGCATGGCTCGACATGGACGTTGCACTGCCAGGCACAGGGTGGAAATGAGACCGGTCCGTTGTACCTCCGGGATCCGATGGTAGGTCGGGTCATTCTCTCACGGTTTACAAGGTGGTGATGGTGGTGGATCCCAAAAAGCAGGCAGCAGGGAGCAGCAGCTTGTATTTGACAAATTGTATTAAAATAAAGTCAGCAGGAACAAAATCTCAAACATTAAAGTCATCTGAACAAAAAAGTACAAAGTATCAAAGAAACCCATGTGTAAAAATCTGCCAAGATGAAAGAAACCTGACAGGGTGCAACAAACCCATACAATGGCCTGACCCGGAATGGTCATGCTGGGAGTCCTTTTAACCGCCACTGATTGGAATGACAACACCTGTGCAGCTGCACGCAGGGCTGCACCTGTTGATTGCCAACCAGAACATGACAAAGAACTGGACATAGTGCATAGTGCAAAAAGCATATTGGATATATGTAACTGTATTGAGTCAATATAAGATGGCTGTGCTATTTACATACAATGCAAGGGTCCAGTTTTTTTCCCACGTGTGATTATTAAGAAGCCTGACAGCAGACGGTAGAACAAGCGGTGGTACGTCTCGTTCTTGCATTACGGGTGTAAGAGTCTCTGGTTGAAGGAGCTACCCAGCGCTGTCAGGGTGGGCAGGAGGGGGTGGGAGGAGCTGTTCACCATAGTTTTTAGTTTAACTGGTGTCCGTCATCTGCCCAACTCCTCAAGAGAGTGCAACAAGCAGCCCAGGACAGAACTGGCTCCAGTCTTTTTCTGCCCCGGGTGGTGATGCTGCCTGACCAGCAGACAATTCCATATTGGATGGTTGAAGCGACCACACAGTCATAGAAAGTCTTCAGGAGTGACCCTTGAACCCCAAAACACCTCCGTTTTCTGAGTAGGACGAGGTGAATATGTCCCTTTTTGATCAGGGCATCCGTGTTTGTAGTCCAGTCCAGTTTATTGTTGAGGATAACACCCAGGTATTTGTAGGAGGTCACCCTCTCTATATCCGTATCCTGGATGTTCAGCGGTGCAGGTGAGGACTCTTTCCTGCAGAAATCCACAACTAACTACTCGGTTTTCCCAGGGTTATTCTGGAGGTGATTCTGCTTGCACCAGTCCACGAAGTCCTACCTCTGTAATGAGGCCGACAATAGCAGAGTCATCAGAGAACTTCTGACGGTGGCACCTTAGTGTTGTAGTTGAAGTTCGAAGTGTAGGGGGTGAACAGGAATGGAGGAAGGACTGTACCCTTTGTATTTCTTCTTCTTCTTCTTCTTCTTATTATTATTATTATTATTAGCATTAGCATTAGCATTAGCGTTAGCATTAGCATTATTATTATTATTTATAGGTAAGCCCGGAAGTCAAGTGGTTAGCGGTGGCTTCACAGTGCAGAGGTCATGAGTTCAAGACCCGGTCTGGCCTCCCTGTGTGGCGTTTGCATGTTCTCCCCAAGCCCACATGGGTTTTCTCCGGGTCCTTCTGTTTTCTCCCACATTCCAAAAACATGCATGGCAGTGTGGCGGGCACTAGGACCAGGCATCTCACCCAGCAGGTGCAGGGGAGGGGGCAGTTCATGTTGCATGTATTGCACTGCTTTTACTGTTCAGTCAGATCCACTTGTTAGCCGTTGGAATAAACACGTCTCCACATATTCATCGTGTGTGCTCATTCCTCAACGGCTACACTGGTGACCCCGACAATGGAAATGTTCATGGCAACGGACGAAGATGTTTCTTCTACGGCCATGTCGCCACGACCGGCGCCCAAACTCGCAGCTGCCGCCTACGCCGGGAAGTTGCCCGAGTTCTGGCACAGCGACCCGGCTTCGTGGTTCCAGCATGTGGAAGCACTTTTCCACCTACAAGGCGTCACGTCAGATGACCTAAAATATTACATGGTCGTGGCGTCCCTCGACCAACCGACAACGCATTGCATGATGCAACTTCTGCGCGCGCCTCCACGATGCAAGAAGTACGACGCGCTCAAACAATGGCTGCTCCGACAGTTCACGCTATTGGCCTCCGAGAGAGCAGACAGACTTCTTTCGCTTCCCGGACTCAGCGACGGAACAGCGGCTCTTTGAGTCAGTTCGTTCTGCTTCGGGGCAGGTGGCGGGTTGGGCAGGTCGGTGCGTTGGCACCGCAGACTGGCATGGGGTCGGGCCGCACGTTGGCGCGGAAAGTGGGGTAATGCCGGGGAGAGGGCAACCGGTAGAACACCAGCGACCCAGACCCAGGCCCATCCGCCCCTGAGATGTTAGGCAGAGTAGAATACCGAAGAAAGAAGAAGAGAGAGTGGGGAGGAGCTTTTTGTAAAGATGGACAGGATGTGACGTCATGATAGGAAGTCCGAGAAAATAACAAAATGTAAAGACAGACAGAATGTGACATCAGGACAGGAAGTCCGAGAAAATAAAACGATGTATAAGGAAGAAAAGATGTTTTAAATGGGTTTGGATGGCGAATTGCCCTAACAGAGCGCACAACTTTAGTATTCATATCAGAAGTCAAGAATAATGACTGCTATTGTGGTTTTCGGAATCAGAATCACAAAGCCTTTAATAGTCCCACAATGGGGAACATTTCAATCTACAACAGGAAAATGTAAGTGGGGAGGGGTGAAAAGATAAAAACAAAGTATGAATAGTCAGAGTATATAAATGTCAGAAGACTGAAATGTTTAACTATGCAAAAATGTTTCATAAAAAGAATATCACGGTTTGCGAGGTGGTGATGGTTGTGGATCTTCAAGGGACTGCTTCCAGAAGTCTCAACAGTCTCCCAAAAGGGCCAACAAGGTGGAGATGCCTCCATTGCTTCTCCAGCAAATAAAACGCGGCGGCCTGTTGGGAACGGACTTGGCCTGACGTGGACATGGCACGGCTCGTCGTGTGACTCAATTCAAACACGACGAAGCATGGATCAACGTGGACGTGCCCTGCAAGGCGCAGAGTGGCACCCCGGACGGCCACATGGGAACAGGTCTCGGCCAGACGTTGACGTGGACGCGGCACGGCTCGTCGTGGACGTGAATGCGACATTGAAACAGTCACACGATGAAGCATGGCCTAACGTGGACGTGCAGTGCCCGGCACAGGCGAAACAAGACCAGTCCTTTGCACCTGCGGGATCAAGCAGTGAGTGGTGTCTCGGCCTGACGTGGACGTGGACGCGACACGGCATGTCGTGGATGTGAGTGTGACCCTTTTCACACAATCACGCGACGAAGCATGGCTCGACATGGACGTTGCACTGCCAGGCACAGGGTGGAAATGAGACCGGTCCGTTGTACCTCCGGGATCCGATGGTAGGTCGGGTCATTCTCTCACGGTTTACAAGGTGGTGATGGTGGTGGATCCCAAAAAGCAGGCAGCAGGGAGCAGCAGCTTGTATTTGACAAATTGTATTAAAATAAAGTCAGCAGGAACAAAATCTCAAACATTAAAGTCATCTGAACAAAAAAGTACAAAGTATCAAAGAAACCCATGTGTAAAAATCTGCCAAGATGAAAGAAACCTGACAGGGTGCAACAAACCCATACAATGGCCTGACCCGGAATGGTCATGCTGGGAGTCCTTTTAACCGCCACTGATTGGAATGACAACACCTGTGCAGCTGCACGCAGGGCTGCACCTGTTGATTGCCAACCAGAACATGACAAAGAACTGGACATAGTGCAGAGTGCAAAAAGCATATTGGATATATGTAACTGTATTGAGTCAATATAAGATGGCTGTGCTATTTACATACAATGCAAGGGTCCAGTTTTTTTCCCACGTGTGATTATTAAGAAGCCTGACAGCAGACGGTAGAACAAGCGGTGGTACCTCTCGTTCTTGCATTACGGGTGTAAGAGTCTCTGGTTGAAGGAGCTACCCAGCGCTGTCAGGGTGGGCAGGAGGGGGTGGGAGGAGCTGTTCACCATAGTTTTTAGTTTAACTGGTGTCCGTCATCTGCCCAACTCCTCAAGAGAGTGCAACAAGCAGCCCAGGACAGAACTGGCTCCAGTCTTTTTCTGCCCCGGGTGGTGATGCTGCCTGACCAGCAGACAATTCCATATTGGATGGTTGAAGCGACCACACAGTCATAGAAAGTCTTCAGGAGTGACCCTTGAACCCCAAAACACCTCCGTTTTCTGAGTAGGACGAGGTGAATATGTCCCTTTTTGATCAGGGCATCCGTGTTTGTAGTCCAGTCCAGTTTATTGTTGAGGATAACACCCAGGTATTTGTAGGAGGTCACCCTCTCTATATCCGTATCCTGGATGTTCAGCGGTGCAGGTGAGGACTCTTTCCTGCAGAAATCCACAACTAACTACTCGGTTTTCCCAGGGTTATTCTGGAGGTGATTCTGCTTGCACCAGTCCACGAAGTCCTACCTCTGTAATGAGGCCGACAATAGCAGAGTCATCAGAGAACTTCTGACGGTGGCACCTTAGTGTTGTAGTTGAAGTTCGAAGTGTAGGGGGTGAACAGGAATGGAGGAAGGACTGTACCCTTTGTATTTCTTCTTCTTCTTCTTCTTCTTCTTCTTCTTCTTCTTCTTATTATTATTATTATTATTATTATTATTATTATTATTATTATTATTATTATTAGCATTAGCATTAGCATTAGCATTAGCATTAGCGTTAGCATTAGCATTATTATTATTATTTATAGGTAAGCCCGGAAGTCAAGTGGTTAGCGGTGGCTTCACAGTGCAGAGGTCATGAGTTCAAGACCCGGTCTGGCCTCCCTGTGTGGCGTTTGCATGTTCTCCCCAAGCCCACATGGGTTTTCTCCGGGTCCTTCTGTTTTCTCCCACATTCCAAAAACATGCATGGCAGTGTGGCGGGCACTAGGACCAGGCATCTCACCCAGCAGGTGCAGGGGAGGGGGCAGTTCATGTTGCATGTATTGCACTGCTTTTACTGTTCAGTCAGATCCACTTGTTAGCCGTTGGAATAAACACGTCTCCACATATTCATCGTGTGTGCTCATTCCTCAACGGCTACACTGGTGACCCCGACAATGGAAATGTTCATGGCAACGGACGAAGATGTTTCTTCTACGGCCATGTCGCCACGACCGGCGCCCAAACTCGCAGCTGCCGCCTACGCCGCGAAGTTGCCCGAGTTCTGGCACAGCGACCCGGCTTCGTGGTTCCAGCATGTGGAAGCACTTTTCCACCTACAAGGCGTCACGTCAGATGACCTAAAATATTACATGGTCGTGGCGTCCCTCGACCAACCGACAACGCATTGCATGATGCAACTTCTGCGCGCGCCTCCACGATGCAAGAAGTACGACGCGCTCAAACAATGGCTGCTCCGACAGTTCACGCTATTGGCCTCCGAGAGAGCAGACAGACTTCTTTCGCTTCCCGGACTCAGCGACGGAACAGCAGTGGATCTAATGGACAAAATGCTGTCGCTGTTAAATGCGGATGATGGCGGATTCCTTTTCCCCCACATTTTCCTTCGCCAGCTACCACCCGAAGTGCGCGCCGTGCTCGCTAACTCGACGTGCCTAGCCACCGGCGACTATCGTGGCTTGGCGGAAGAAGCAGATCGAGCGCTTCTGGCGATACGGCGGTTAGCCGTGCAAATTGATCCGACCGTCGTGGCCGCAGTGGGATCGCAGAAGCGGCGCGGGAAAGCCACCTGCTATTTCCATCAACGGTTTGGCGCCAAGGCTCGACGCTGCGCACCCCCCTGTTCCTACGAGACGACGGGAAACTTCAACGCCCGACACCCAGTAGCAGCCGTGGGCGCCAGCAACAAAAGCGAGCTGCTTTTCGTCACGGACTCCTCGTCAGGAAGACGTTTCCTTGTGGACAGCGGGGCACAAGTAAGCCTGCTGACGCCCACCGCTGCGGACAAGATGGCAGGTGGATGCGGGCCTGCCTTGTGCGCAGCTAACGGCTCGCCCATCGCTAACTTCGGTTCCAGGTCGGTGACTGTGCGTTTCCACGGATGGGAATTCAAGTGGAACTTTATTGTTGCCGCGACCACAGTTCCCATAATTGGCGCCGATTTTTTTATGTGCTCACGGACTTCTTGTGGACATTGCCAACCGTCGTTTGATTGACGCCATCTCTTTCGCCACTTTTCCGTGTGAGGCCGGAGGGCTCGGGGCGTTAACGCATGCAAATTATTTAACATCGGGTAACGTTTATGAATGCCTGCTGACCGATTATCCGTCGTTAACCACACCCGCCTTTTCCAATGCCGATACTAAACACGGGGTAGAGCATTTCATTCCCACGGTTGGCCCGCCAGTTTTTGCCCGCGCTCGTCGCGGCAAAATTGGCAATGGCGAAAGGGGAGTTCGCGACGATGGAGCGCTTGGGCATCGTGAGGCGTTCCAACAGCCCGTGGGCTTCACCATTACACATGGTGCCCAAAAGTGACGGTTCTTGGCGGCTGTGCGGTGATTTTCGTCGGCTGAATAACATAACCACACCTGACCGTTACCCCATCCCGCACATTCAAGATTTTTCCGCACGTTTGGCCGGCGCCGTGATCTTTTCAAAAGTAGATCTAGTTCGCGGTTATCACCAGGTGCCGGTACGGGCGGAGGATGTGCCCAAAACAGCGGTGATTACCCCCTTTGGCCTCTTTGAATTTCTCCGCATGCCTTTTGGCCTGAAGGGGGCGGCACAGACCTTCCAAAGACTGATGGACTCAGTCTTGCGAGGTCTTGATTTTGTATTTGTCTATCTAGACGACATCCTTGTGGCCAGCCCTTCACCGGAGGAACACCTGTCGCACTTAACCGAAGTTTTCAAGCGCCTTGATTCGCACGGCCTTATAGTCAACCCTGTTAAGTGCCAATTTGGTCTGTCCAAGATCGATTTCTTGGGGCATCGCATTTCTCCACAGGGCGCCATCCCCTTACCCGCCAAAGTACAAGCAGTGGTGGATTTCCCCCGCCCGGCCACAGTTAAGGCTCTGCAGGAGTTTTTGGGAATGATCAATTTTTACAACCGGTTTCTTCCTCACGCAGCCGACCTCCTACAACCCCTCTACGGCGCCTTGAGAAAAAAGAAGGCTAACGACCCCGTCGAGTGGGCACCGCAACGAGCACAATCCTTCCAACGGGCCAAGGAAGCTCTTGCGGGTGCAACTCTTCTAGTCCACCCAATCTCAACCGCACAGGTAGCTTTGACTACCGACGCATCTGATGTTGCCGTAGGGGCGGTGGTTGAGCAGCTTGTGGAGAACGAATGGCAGCCCCTTGCATTTTTCAGTCGGAAACTGCAAGATAACGAACGCAAGTACAGTGTTTTCGACAGAGAGTTGTTAGCACTCTATCTTGCAACGCGCCATTTTCGTTTCCTCCTCGAGGGGCGCCGGTTTACCGCATATGTGGATCACAAACCACTCACATTCGCCATGTCAAAGGTGACTGAACCGTGGTCGGCCCGACAGCAACGGCATTTGGCGGCCATTTCTGAATTCACAACAGACATTCAGCACGTGGCCGGCAAATGTAACCCTGTGGCCGATTGCTTGTAACGCGCGATTGTGTGTCCAGTCTAGCTCGGGGTGGATTTTTCAGAGATGGCCACCGCCCAATCTGAGGATCCGGACATCCACGAACTCAAGGCAGCAGGCACAGCCCTGAAACTTGAGAAGGTGGCACTGTGTGAAGGGGGTCCCGCTCTCCTCTGCGATGTGTCTACGGGTCGCACTCGTCCCGTGGTTCCGCAGGAGTGGCGTCGGCGAATTTTTAATTCTATTCATTCCCTCTCACACCCTGGCGTCCGGGCGTCAGTCAAACTTATTGGGGCCAAGTTTGTCTGGCCTGGGTTACGGAAGGACGTCAGGAAGTGGGCAGCTGCATGCGTGGCATGTCAGCGCGCCAAAGTCCACAGGCACACCCGAGCAAACCTGGAAACTTTTCCAATTGCGGACAGGAGATTTGACCACGTCCATGTGGATCTGGTCGGGCCCCTCCCTCCTTCGCAGGGTTGCACACATCTCACCATGGTCGATCGAACCACTAGGTGGCCGGAAGCAGTCCCCCTGTCCTCCACGACCTCGGCAGATATTGCTCGTGCATTTCTGTCGTCCTGGGTCGCACGTTTCGGCACGCCATCCGATATCACTTCGGACAGAGGCCCCCAGTTTGTGTCCGAGCTCTGGTCGGCCATGGCACAGTCCTTGGGTGTGCAGGTACACCGCACTATGGCCTACCACCCGCAGGCTAACGGGATGTGCGAACGCTTCCACCGGTCACTGAAAGCCGCGCTACGGGCCGCGCTGTCGGACGGTAACTGGGTCGACCAGCTTCCGTGGGTCCTGCTCTGGTTACATTCGGCCCCTAAAGAAGACCTTGACGCCGCCCCCGCAGAGTTAGTGCTCGGTCAACCACTCCGCGTTCCTGGTGAATTTCTGCCTGAAGCTTCGGGTGCACCTTCATTCCCCCTTTTGCCAGCAGAGCCCCTGACTCCAGCACCAATTCACCACTGCGTCCCCAAAATATTTGTTCCGTCTGCTCTTAGGTCAGCCCGTTTCGTCTTTGTGCGTCACGATGCCCACCGCTCTCCCCTCCGACCGCCGTACGACGGCCCGTTTAGAGTGCTCGAACACGGTGAAGAGTTTTGTGCTCGATATGGGTGGGCGGAGGGAGGGAATTTCAATAGACAGGCTCAAACCGGCTCATTTAGTTGCAGGCGAGGACGTTTCGCCGGCCCAGGCCCCACGTCGCGGACGCCCTCCGAAACCTCCAGCCTCGCCGCGGCATGCCAGGGTTGAGTGTCGTTCCCCCACTGAGGTCTTGCCCGAATCACCTACACCACCTAATGACGGACTGCGTAGTCGTTGGGGCAGGCTGGTTAAGCCCCCTGCAAAATTTTCACCTTGACCTTCCTTCTGGGTGTTCTGGGGGGGGGGGGCTGTGTGGCGGGCACTAGGACCAGGCATCTCACCCAGCAGGTGCAGGGGAGGGGGCAGTTCATGTTGCATGTATTGCACTGCTTTTGCTGTTCAGTCAGATCCACTTGTTAGCCGTTGGAATAAACACGTCTCCACATATTCATCGTGTGTGCTCATTCCTCAACGGCTACAGCAGGCTGTTTGAACACTCAAAAATTGTCCCGAGATGCAAGTGTGTGAGCGAATGGCTGTTTGTCTTTGGCAAAGTATTTCAGCAAGCTGGATGCTTCTTCAGGATTTTGGCAAATGAAGCAGGATGAGCCAAGTTCCAAACTATGTACTTTCAAAACCCCGTTTGGAAGATACAGATTCTTAAGACTACCTTTTGGCATTGCTTCAGCTCCTGAGGTTTATCACAAAAACATCAAAATGATATATGAGCACTTGGAAGGAGTTGATACCTCGATGGATGACCGATGGATGATCGATGGATGATCGATGGATGACATTGGATGGATGATCAGAGCTCAACATGACAAAAGACTGAAAGCTGTGCTCAAAGCAAAGAGAAAAGCAAACTTGAAGCTGAATTAAGAGAAATGTCTGTTCGGTGCGACATAATTGAGATTTGTAGGATATATCCTAAGCAGTGAAAATATCAGACCAGACCCACGAAAAGTGTCTGCTATAGAAAACATGCAAAGGCCACAATGCAAAAAAAGAGGTCCAACGGTTTAATGCAGGGGTCCCCAAACTTTTTCCTGTGAGGCCCACATAACTTTTCCCTTTTGTGATGGGGGGGCCGGTGTCAGTTTGTAAGAGAAACGTTGTGACGATCGTAGGGGAGCTTATTTTTTTCCAGAAAGCCAAATAACCCTTTCCAGGTTCTTTACAGAAAAAAAGTCAGGAAACAAATAATAACACTATTAATGAAATAAATAATAACTAAATACCCCTGTCTGAGTTCTTCACAGAAAAAAATCAGGAAATAAATAACACTATTTATGAAATAAATAATAACTAAATAACTCTCTCTGTGTTCTTCATACAAAAAGCCATGAAACATTAACTTTCTGTTGTGCCACGCACAATCTTAACAGATAAAAGTTCAGCTCAGTTGTCAGAGCAGAATCTCTCTGACACATATGAGCATTCTCTTAAAGTTCTTGTGTTCCTTCCTTATAATCCTTCTGTAGGTTCCAGTAGGCTTGTAGACACCGCTGTTTGCAGCTCTCTATCATCAACTTCCCTGTGAAAACCACAAACGAAGCAGTTTGAGAAAGTGAACTCAGTGATACAGCACCTACACAGCACAATACATTACCAGTATGGCTGTAAAGATGGATTTTATCCCAGTAGATTTTATTATGATTATATTTGTTTATGCTCAGAATGACTCATTCAAGTCAGAAAAGTGAGCTTACCTATGTATGTTCATCAGTGTGAACTGTGGGTCTGCATCTGGCTGGTGAGAAGTTGAATATCAGGTTCCATTGTAGTTACAGTCTCAAGCACTGATGCAAATGTTCTTCTGTCAATCTTGATCTCATCGGAGATTTCAGCAGTTTCATGCGAGAAAAGCTTTTCTCGCAGATATACTTGCTGCCAAAATCTGTGGACATTTTCATTGCGTGTTTTTTGATGTTTGGATATATGTCGTATATATGTCAATGAGACTGTTGAGCTTGAATGCGTCTTTCAGACCATCACAGTTCTGTAACTCAGGTCCAATTTCTCCATGGTTTGGTACACTTGGTCAAAAATATCCTCTCCCGTTGTAGTCCCTTTGAGACTTTGGAGGGCTGCCAGCTCCTCGCATACCTCAAAGTTTGCGCTAACTCCACAAATAAAAACGAGCAGTTGCGCTGTGTCTTGCACGTCCGTACTCTCATCCAGTGCTAATGAAAAAAAGTCACCTTCTTTCGTGTTCTGCTCTAGCTGGGCATATACATTAATCCCGATTTCTTCACCGCGTCTGGTGATTGTACTCGCCGACAGACTTACGGCATTATATGCATCTTTCTTCTCGGGACACAACTCCTCCGCGACAGCATCCGTACATTTCTTAACAAACTCTCCGTCCGGGAAAGGCTTACCGCTGCTTGCTATCACTTTAGCAACCCGAAAGCTGGACCAAACGGATGCCTTCTTCAGCTGAGTTTGGCGTACAAATGTATTATGCTGAGATAGTAGTCCACTTTTCGCTTTGAGAGTTTGTCTGCTCGTATTTGGCCTTGCAAGCTATCATACTTGTCTTTGTGACGGGATTCATAGTGTCAGCGAAGATTGTATTCTTTGAATACCGCCACCGCCTCTTGACAGAAAAGACAAACAGCCTTTTCTTTGCATTGAACATAAAAATAATCGTTTGTCCACTGCAGGTTAAATACCCTGCATTCTGAATCAATTTTTCTCTTACCTAACCTTTTCGCCATTATTCCGTTCACTCTTTGACAGGAAGGTTTACAAGAGAAAATGGGTCTGGGAAAAAATAGAGCGCCAACCTGAGCGCACCTGAATGTACCACCGGACTCCCCTCCACTTCCTCATACGTCACTTTCTTGTGTCGCGTCGCATTGTGACCGACTCCTTTTGCGTTCTATTGTGAGCAATCGTGTTTGTATTGTTCAATCACGATTATAAACAACATACATTGATTACAATAGGAACAGATAATGATCGAAAACCGACCTTTGACTTGTAACTTGACTTTTATTTTTCTGGAGGCCAAATAGGAAAAAATCTGATAGCATCTCTGGTATTGTTCAGGGGGCCAGGCCAAATGTGCTGACGGGCCAGATACGGCCCACCGGCCATAGTTTGGTGACCCATGGCTTAATGGGATGGCTCCACTGAAACAACTAATTGAGAAGAACATAGAATGGCGATGGTATCATAAGCATGAAAAGGCATGGACTGAATTGAGGAAGCTGCTCACAGAGGAACCAGTATTGAAATTCTATGATCAAGAAAAAACAATCAAAATATCATCGGATGCATCATAGAGTGAGCTCGGTGCAGTACTTCTACAAAAAACATTAGGACTGGCATATGCATAACGTTTGATGACTGATCCGGAAATACGTTATGCACAGATTGAAAAATAATTGCTTGGCATCACGTATGCCTGTGAGAGATTTCATCAATTTGTGTCAGGACAATAAATTAGCTTGGAGACTGATCACAAGCCCTTAATAGCATTGTTTCAAAAGCCACTAAATGACTGAACACGGAACCTACCTGAACTACACACCGGTGACCAAGTACGGTACAAAGACAAAACAGACACATGGTCACAGAAAGGGACTGTTCTGTGTCAGGTCCAACCAAGGTCATAAAACTGACTGTTGGAACAGAGACTATTGTAACACCTTGGATTGGATTGGATTGGATATGCCTTTATTAGTCTCACAGTGGAGAAATTCACCTTCATTTCCAGAACAGACTATCCGAAAATCCTTAAGGAAAGTCAAACCACCCGAGAGAGTGAAACCACCAAGAATTCTACCTGTCAATTAGATCCCCTCTCATCAGCTCTGGTCAAATCCCGCTTGCCGTCTATACTTCCATTAATTTCAGCCATTATTCAATCCTCGCTATCCTCAGGAATCATCCCTGTCCCCCTCAAAACGGCGGCTGTCACACAAATTCTTAAAAAGCCTGGATCTGATCCCAGTGACTTCAAGAACCTTCGCCCCATTACTCACCTTACTTTTATTTCCAAAATCCTAGAAAAAGTTGTGTACTCCCAGCTACACTCTCACCTCTCCCAGAATGATCTCTACGAACCATTCCAATCTGGTTTCTGCCCCCACCACAGTACAGAATCAGCTCTCTTAAAAGTCACGACTGATCTTCTTTTGGCAGCTCACACCAGTTTACTCTCCATCCTCGTCCTTCTTGACCTCACTGTAGCTTTTGACACCATTTCTCATCCCATCCTCCTTGACACAACTCTCCTCCTTTAGGGATCACCGACACAACCCTACGCCGGTTCCTTTCTTATCGCTCTGGCCATTCTCAGTTCATCCAAATTAACTCCTTCACTTCACAGGCCTCTCCTGTATCTCCTGGTGTGCCCCAAGGAGCTGTCCTGGGACTTTTCCTCTTTGTCACCTATCATCTTCCCCTTGGCAATATTCTCCATAAGTTTGGTATACAATTTCATTGCTTTGCGGATGACACCCAGCTCTATCTCTCCTGCAAACCCCACGCCAGTCTTCCACCTTCTTCCCTTTCACTTTGCCTCCCTAAAATTAAATCCTGGTTTACCCGTAACTTCCTCAAACTTTATAGCGAAAAAACTGAAATTCTCCTTGTTGGTACCAAATCCACCTTGAGCAAAGCTAACAGTTTCTCTCTTACTATTGACAATTCGACCGTTTCCCCCCATCAGGTCAAAAGCCACTATCTTTCCACTCCCATAAAAAATAACTCAACGCGATCTGCGTACTTCCACCTAGGCAATATAAATCGTCTTCGCCCGTCTCTCTCCCCTCACACCACTGCTATCCTTTTTCATAGTCTTGTCACCTCCCGGATTGACTATTGCAATTCACTTCTCCTTGGTGTCCATCAGAAACTTCTCCACAAACCTCAACTCATCCAGAATTCTTCAGCCCAGGTCATCACCAGAACCTCATCCTTCCACCACATCACCCCCGTCCTCCAAGAGCTCCACTGGCTCCCGGTCAAATATAGAATCAACTTTAAAATTATTTTTTATACAATTAAAGCTATCCATAACCTTGCCCCCCATACCTATCTGACCTTCTTCAAATTTCTATTCCCTCTCATTCCCTCAGATCCTCTTCCTCCCTCCACCTCTGTGTGCCCCACCTGCATGTCTCAGCACGATGGGGGACAGAGCTTTCAGCTGCTCTGCCCCCAAACTCTGAAACTCACTTCCTCCCAACATTCGAAACATTGATTCTCTTCCCACCTTCAAATCCCATCACAAAACCCACTTTTTTTAAAATCACATTTCTGTGTCGCTCTTTCTCTTGTTTCTATTGTTGTATTTATTGTATTCACTTTATGATTGTATTTTATTTATTATAGTACCTATGCTTGTCTGTGGCTGTAAAGTGTCCTTGAGAGCTTTGAAATGCGCTTAAAATGAAATGTACAGTTACGTGCAGTCAGAGGAGGCAGGTAAGGCAGTGCATCACCTGTCATCATGGAAATATCAAATGAAAAAATAAATTCAACATTTATATTAATTTCATGATTTGTACTTTAAAGTTCTTCTCCATTTAACTTCATCATTTTGGGATTTTTTTTTCAAAATCGCTGAAGTTTCACGTTTACCGTTCAAGTAGAGACGAGCGGTGAGGCAGGAGCCGGCTGAGCCTCACCATGGATTGCGCAAGGACTATGCTCACTGTGCTGGCTTGCTCTGCACTGAGACGACATTGCTGTCCCTCTGCATATCGCTAATAAAGTGTTCAAACACTTTTAGTATATGAACTAAATGTGTACAGTTTAGCTGGTGTATATAATGTAGAGTCACTTTACATTATAAACAAGTGTTTATTTTATTTTATTTTTTATCAAAACTGTGTGCATAGGTGAGGCACACAGTTCTCCTGCTCATGACAGTGGGCGCTGGTGATTCCAGAGATTCTTCTTGCGACTCCTTGCTGCAGAATAATAGAATTAGTGAGAGCAAGTTACAGTAAACAGCTAGCAAGTTTAGTGCAACCATCCAGTCATTTTTCGTGTTGCTTGGCCTTATTTTCAGAATGGAGGATTACATATCTAAATTGAAAGAAACAGAGAGACTTTTAAAACTAAAGAAAGATAAGGAAGGCTTCTACAAAGAAGTTATTGATGCCTTTCTTCAGAAGGAGCGGAAAATGGACTTCATTTATAAGTGTCTGTGTAAGCTCTCAGTCGTACAGGAGTGGTCCATCGATGAGAAGGTTTCTTCAGCCGTCATCTGTACAAATTTGGAGGGTTCGGACGTTTCGCCTCCTATCCAAGAGGCTTCGTCAGCGAACTACAGTCTGACTGGTCGTATCGGCCCTATTTATATATTATAAGTAAAGGTAACACGATAATATCGTTTTTTTTAATCTTTTTTTCTATGCTACAGTTTATAGAAAGAATGCTGACATGACGTTTTAAACAAAACATGTTAACTGTTACCAATCAAATGGTGAATAAGCTACTCTGTTGAGTTCATATGTTTTTAAATCTTATTGTGATGACGTCAATGCCTCACCAGCCATGAACCTCACCACACGTCACTGGAAATAATAATAATAGTAATAATAATAATAATAATAATAATAATAATAATAATAATAATAATAATAATAATAATAATAATATCCACTGCCGACGCCACCACCACCCCCGCCTCTTTGAGACACTTCGTTTTGCTGCGCGGTGAGGCGGCGGGCTGGGAGCGTCGGCGCCGCAGACGGATGCATGGTCAGGCCGCGCAGAGAGCGGAGTAAGGCCAGGGAGAGGGCAACGGGTAGAACACCGGCGACCCAGACCCACACCCGCCCGCCCCCGTGGCGTCCGAATCAGGTTGTTTGAAAGTCATTTAACACAGAGTCTCGATTCAACATTTTGAATGGATTTTGACTTAGGACCATTTTGACTTGGTTTTGTCAGAACGGAACCCGGTCGTAAGTCGGATGTTACCTGTATGCCATGATAATACCCTGATTTAAAAATGGGACCACAGCCCTTGAGACAATCTGAGCAATGCAGAATGCTGCAGTGTCAACCAGTCTGTACCGAAATTTCAAATTATCATGTGCAATAAATAACATTGAGATTTTGCAATAAATGTGTTACCCTGTGGGTGACCCGGTAGTCAAGTGGTTAGCACACCGGCTTCACAGTGCAGAGGTTGCCGGTTCGCGTCCCGGTCCGTCCTCCCTGTGTGGAGTTTGCATGTTCTCCCCGGGCCCGCGTGGGTTTTCTCCGGGTCCTCCGGTTTCCTCCCATATTCCAAAAACATGCATGGCAGGCAGATTGAACACTCTAAACTTGTCCCTAGGTGTCAGTGTGAGAGTGACTGTATGTCTTTGTGTGCCCTGCGATTGGCTGGCAACCAATTCAGGGTGTCCCCCGCCTCGTGCCTGAAGACAGCTGAGATAGGCTCCAGCACCCCCCGCGACCCTAATGAGGACTAAGCGGTATGGAAAATGGATGGATGGATGGATGTTATCCTGTTTACACTTACTTGAACAAAAATTGGACAAACTATTACAATTGACTTGAGCCGTTCTGGGAAGTGCACACGTCTGCCACTCCGTTGCGTTCGGTCAGGCACGAAGAAGGTCGTGTTGGGGGGGTGGGCGATGTCGATGTTCGGGAGCAAGCACGGCATCATGTGCTGTACGACTGCCGGTTAGAGTCCGTTGATGGATCCTCGCGGCCGTTGATTTGAATCCGGAACGTCTTCTCACAGTGGGAGAGGACAGGGTACGGGCCATCGTAAGGGAGCTGGAGGGGCTTGATGGTCTTCGTCGACCCAAAGCGGGCGACCCAGTGTTGGAGGAAGGCACCGGTAACAGCTTCGGACCCGAAGTCGGGCAAGAAAAGGGCTTCACACCATCGAGTAAAGCAGGCAACGCAAGTCAACAAGTACCAGAAGCCACGGGAGGGGGAAGAGGTCTGATGATCGATGTGGACATGACTGAACCGGGCGTCCGGCGTGTCAAATGTTCCCACGGATGACTTTTTAAGGCGCTGGACCTTTGAGTGTTGGCAACGTAGACAGCCGCACATCCAGTCTCACGCGTCTCTCTGCAATCCCTTCCAGGAAAACCGTTTCGCCAACAACTCAGTCATGCCATGAATTCCAGGATTAGAGAGACTGTGCAGAGAGTGGAACACCTTTCGCCGGAAGGAGTGAGGAACCAGTGGTTGAGGGACACTGTCGGACTGGACGCACATGATTGTGCGGCCAGAGTGAGGGAGATGGACGGCGATGATGTTGGGGTCGTTGGCATGGTCGGCCAGACTTCTCGTACCTGGGCTGTTGCCATCTGGTCGTAGTCGAGACCGTTGGGAAACTGGATCGCGTTGATCTTAACTCAACAAAGGGTATCTGCGACCTCGTTTTGAGACCCGTGGACGTGGCAAAACTCGAGGTAAAATTGCGAGAGGGAGTCCAAGTGACGAACTTCTCGCTCCAGTTACTTCGTCGAGGCCGAGGAGATGGTGGAGAGGAGTGGCTTGTTGTCGGTGTAGATGATGACGCGGCCACTCTCAATGAAGTGCTGGAAGTGCTTCACGCTGAGGTAGACGCCAAGAAGTTCACGGTCAAAGGTGGAGTACTGGCGTTCAGCCGGCTGGAGGGCCTTGGAGAAGAAGGCGATGGGTTGAGAGTCACCATTGAGGCCGTCGTGGAGAACCACACGATTGCAACCTTGGAAGCGTCGATCATTAGAGACAACTGACCATCGGGGCTTGGGTGAGCGAGGAGTGTTGCATCGGCAACGAGATCCTTTGGCAGTTGAAAAGCCTTCAGTTGCTCGGAGGAGAGGGCGATGGGAAGCATGCGTGCTTCTTTTGGTTACCAGCAGCGAGTTTAGTTACAGGGCAGCCTCGGCACAGTTCAGGATGAAATGGCGGTAGAAGTTTGCCATCCCGAGGAATTGTTGTAATTGAGTTACCGTCTAGGTAGTAGGCGTACTCCTTTGCCATCGACCAGCTGGCCAAGGAACATGATCTCGGGTTGGCCAAGAACGCACTTGTCGGAGTTGACGACCAGGCCGTGCTCGTCCAGACGTTTGAAGACTGTTTCCAGGTGCTGCAGGTGCTCTTCTTGGGAGTGAGGATGTCGTTGATGTAGGCACAGCAGAAGTCAAGACCGCGCAGAACAGAGTCGATGAAGCGTTGGAAAGTCTGTGAGGCGTTTTGGAGGCCGAATGGCATGCGGGGCAACTTGAACAAGCCAAATGGGGTGGTGATGGCCGTCTTTGAAACATCCTCTTTAGCGACAGGGATCTGGTGGTAGGCTCTTACCAGATCGACGGTGGAGAACACTGATTTTCCGTGAAGGAAAGACACGCAGTCGTGGATGTGGGGAAGAGGGTAACGGTCAGGAACGGTGATGAAATTCAGCGCTCGGTAGTCACTGACAGGCCGCTCGTCTCATCAGTCAACTTCTTCCGGCGGATGTTGACGGACAGATCAAACTTGTGCAGGAAGTTCGCGCCAAGGATGGGGTGAGGGACATCGGCGATGGTGATGATGAAAGGAAAGGAGCGACGTAGCCCAAGTCGAGGTTGAGAAACCGTTGGTCATACGTCTTGATGGTGATGCGGTTGGCAGCCTGCAGGGACACTTCAGCATCGGGGTTTCGGCGATCTGCAGGAGACGGGGGAAGGACGCTGCCGAGTCAGCAGCCGAGTTCACCATGAAACGTCTTCTTGATTTCCAGTCGCGGTCATAAATGATATGGCTGGTTGTGGACTCGCCAGGCGAGTGGGAATCCGTGTTCACTACTTGGCTGGGCGATTTCCCGACTTCTTGCACGGCTCGCGGCATTGTTTGGCCTGGTCGCCCCAATATTGGTGTGACCAGCACAGGTCGGGGTCAGCGGTGGGTGGGTTCCGGTTGCGGCTTGGGAGCACACGCTCTCGAATGGGGCCGCGTCCGTGATTACGGCGGTGTCCCCGACTCCGGCTGCGTTCCCGGATTTCGGTTCGCAGGGTACGCATCTCGTCGACGAGCAGTTGGTGAGCATCACTCGAGGGCACTGGCGTCGGAGGATGCTGCATGGCAGAAATGGTGGGCTGCACCGCGTACACCTCTGCAACTTTGTTAGCGAGGGCGGCCAAGTCCTGCAAAGTGGAGTCGGGTGGTGTGGTCGCCAGGACTGCTTGGACCATCGGGGGCAGCTTCTCTACGAAGACGTGCCACATAAAACCCTGGTCCTTGATGCTGTTGCCCGCCACCGTCTCGAGGTGTTACAGGAGATGGGAGAGTCGGCTGTCACCCAGCTCGACGTCATGCCTCAGCCCCATGTACCTCTGGTGTTCCGTGTGGGTGGTCTGCCTCAGGATTTCCTGTTTCAGGGCCGCGTAAGGATTCTCGGCTGAAGGGTCGAAGACCACTCGGCGCACACAACCAGCCAACTCCAGAGGGAGGGAAGCGACCACATAGTGGAATTTGGTGGTCTCCTGGGTGATGCCATGGTTGACGAATTGGGACTCAACCACCTGGAACCAGAGCTCCATGTCGTTGTGCCAGAGGGGGAAGTTTGAGGGAGACGGTGGAAATCTGGTCTCTTACCATTAGAAGAATGGATTTGGGCAGAGGAAGAAAAAAAGAAAAAAATCCTCCTGGCTGGCTCACCAATAAAGAGTTTGACGTTTCTCTTTATTTGTAGAATGGTAATAGTGAAATATCCCAGTCAAGTGACACGTAGATGTATCGCAGAGCTTGATCGTGGCGTGGAGTCGAGCAAGTCGTACTGTGAAACTCCGTCCGACGAAATATAATCAAACCCATGACTATGAACCTGGCTTCCTGGAATGTTCGCACCCTCCTCGATGCTCGAGACGGGATGGAGAGACCTCGAAGACGAACTGCCCTCATCGCACATGAGCTAAGGAGGTACAACATCGATATTGGCGCACTCAGTGAGACTCGGTTCTCAGGCGAGGATTCACTCACAGAAGTTGGTGAAGGTTACACCTTCTTCTGGAAGGGTCTCCCAGAGAATGAGCGAAGACTCCATGGAGTTGGCTTTGCTGTGAAAAGCAGCTTACTCAGTAACATCCCCGAGTCCCCCCAAGGCATCAGTGAACGGCTTATGACCTGGCGTATTCCCCTGGTAAAAGGTCGCTTCGCAACTTTAATCAGCGCCTATGCTCCCACCTTGGATGCTGACGATAACACCAAAGATGCCTTCTACGAGTCCCTGGATGCTACCATATCCAAAATCCCTGCCTCTGATAAACTTGTTCTGATGGGTGACTTCAATGCCCGAGTAGGTACTGATGCCAGGCTCTGGAAACAAGTAATCGGAAGGCACGGGACGGGGAAAATAAACAGCAATGGCCTCCGACTCCTCACTCTGTGCTCTGAGCATCAGGTGATTGTAACTAACACCATCTTTCAGCTGAAAAAGAAATACATCACATCATGGATGCACCCCAGGTCCAAACATTGGCACTTACTGGACTACATCATCACAAGGCAACGAGACCAAAATGATGTCTGCATCACGCGGGCCATGCGTGGGGCTGAATGCTGGACTGATCATCGACTGATCAAGTCCAGGCTCAAGCTGAGAATTCGACCTGCTCATAAGAAACAGCAGCCCCAAAGGCGTCTTAACACCAGGGCCCTGGAGTCCCCAGAATGTGCAGCCAGCTACCGCCACAAGCTGGCAGAGGGACTTGCCAGCCTGGACAACGACACCAGTAACGGTGACCTTGATGTTGAAAGCAGGTGGAAAAAATTGAGGACAACAATTCATCAAGCTGCCTCTGAGACCATCGGCTTCACTCAGAAACGTCATCAAGACTGGTTCGATAACAGCTCAGCTGCCATACAGGAGCTTCTGGAAGCCAAGCGCAAAGCCCATACCACACTTCTCTCCAACCCTCATTCTCCACTTCTCCTCTCTCACTACAAGGCCATCCGTGGTGAAACACAGAAACAGCTGAGGATGATGGAGAACAAGTGGTGGCTCAGCAAGGCCCAATAAATCCAGAGGCATGCAGACAACAACAACACACACGCCTTCTATGATACTGTAAAATCCCTGCACGGCCCACGAAGACAACACATTGTCCCAGTTAAATCTGCAGACGGTTCTGTACTACTGAAGGACAAACAGCTAATACTTGAGCGCTGGGCAGAGCACTTTGACTCCCTGCTCAACCAAGTAAACCCTTCAGACACATCTGTCCTTGACTCCCTCCCAGAGCTTCCAACAGTTCCCTCCCTTGATGAACCTCCTCAGTTCACAGAGGTCCTCTCTGCAATCCGGAGCCTTAAAAACAACAAAAGCCCTGGCCCTGATGGACTTCCAGCTGAGGTCTTCAAGAGCGGCGGTTATCTCCTGACACGGAAGCTTTACCACCTCATCTGCAACATCTGGCAAAACGGGACACTTCCTCAGGAATGGAAAGACAGCAACATTGTCACCATTTACAAAAGGAAGGGGGACAAGTCAGTCTGTGGCAACAGCCGTGGCATCTCCCTACTTTCTGTTGCTGGCAAGATTCTTGCAAAAGTAATGCTGTTCCGTCTTACATCGCACATTACCGAAGACATCCTCCCAGAGACACAATGCGGCTTCAGGAAGGATCGAAGCACTCTGGACACTCTGCGCGCCAAGTTCAGGAGAAATGCAAGGAACAAAATAAGGACCTCTATATCACCTTCATTGACCTTACAAAGGCATTTGACACAGTTAACCGTGACATTCTCTGGACCATACTGCAGAAATTTGGCGTCCCCTCCAAATTTCTTGGCATCCTAAAACAGTTCCACAGCGGCATGCAAGCAACTGTACTTGTTGGTGGCCAGCAATCTTCCCCGTTCCCTGTGGAAGTCGGGGTGAAGCAGGGCTGTGTACTGGCCCCTGCTATATTCAACCTGTTCCTGATGGCAGCTACGCTCCTTTTCCATAAGTCCATCCAGGAAGGTGGCGGCGTACAAATCCAATTCCGCCTGGATGGTAACCTGTTTAACATCAGACGCCTACAGGCCAAGACCAAGACCCTGATCAGCGGCATCCACGAGCTACAGTATGCAGATGATTGTGCTCTGCTGGCCCACAGCCCAGCTGCCATGCAAAATGCCCTTGATACCATGTCCTCCGTCTACCGATCACTCGGTCTCGTGATCAATGTAACCAAAACGGAGGTCATGGCAAAAGAGAGTTCTCCAACCCCAGCGTTCACCCTCAGTGGCACACCCCTCAAGGTTGTCCAACAATTCAGCTACCTCGGCAGCATTCTAACACCCTCCTGTCTAATTGATGATGACGTCCAGGCCCGCATCCATCAAGCCTCCAAAGCTTTTGGCAGATTGCGTACTCGTGTGTTCGAAAACAACCACTTAAGAACTCCAACAAAAGTCGCAGTCTACCAAGCAGTGTGTGTGTCCACGCTGCTATATGGCGCAGAAGCCTGGACCGTCTATCGACGCCATGTGAGACGCCTTGATGCATTCCACATCAGGTGCCTCCAACGAATCCTTGGCATCACCTGGCAGGATCGTGTTCCACACACCGACATCCTTCAACGCACTGCCTCCACCAGTATCGAGGCCATACTGGCAAAGAGGCAACTTCGGTGGGTTGGACATGTCATCCGGATGCCTAGCTGCCGCTTGCCTCGACAGGTGCTTTATGGACAACTCTTGTCAGCGATGAGGAACCCTGGTGGTCCTAAGCTGCGATACAAAGACCAGCTTAAACAGACTCTAAAGAACTGCAACATCAAGCCCAGCGATGTGGAGTCTTCTGCAGCGAACAGGCCACTGTGGCGCTCCTTATGCCACGAAGGGGTGACACAACTTGAAGACAAGCGCACCCAGAGGAGGATCGTGCGGCACGAGCAAAGACACCTTTGTGCTGCTTCAGTACCGCCTCGCCAGCCCGGTCCTGGCCTCACATGTCCTGAATGTGGCAGGATTTGTGGCTCCAGAATCGGGCTTCATAGTCACCTACAGTGGCATCGCCGCCAGCGCCAATAACCACTGTCCAATACCCCACAAAGCAATGGAAGCGACGTCATCCTCGACTTCGATGGACTGCCAAGAGAGACTGTGAAACTCCGTCCGACGCTGTGTGCCTCTCTGCGAGGTGCACGTGGGTGGGCCTGAGTCCGAATGAATGTTCTCTGTCCCGCGACGGCTGCTTTTACAGCGTGGGAAAATGCACACTTCAAAGATATCAAAGGGCTTCAAAGATATCAAAGCCGCGGTACGCACCTGTGACGCCACAAGGTCAGCTATAAATATTATTCCATTGAGAGACCCCGTTTGCTTTAAAAGAGATTGAGGTTCTGTTGAACTAACTGGACTAAAGCGAGAGTAAATGCCATTTTCCAGTAGTGTAGCACTTTGTTACGAAAGCCAGATAATTTCATGGCCAATTTTGTGTTTCCAATCAATTTTCTATATCCGCTTTATCTTCACAAGGGTCACTGGGGGTGCTGCAGCGAGCAGTCTACGGGCATTAGGCAGGGGAAAACGTCAACCGGTTGCATGCCAACTGCAGGGCACATGGAAATAAACGACTCACACTGTGTGAGTGATTATTGTGTGTGATTACGCTGTGTAATCCCCAAGTGGATTGGATTGGATTTGCCTTTATTAGTCTCACAGTGGATAAATTTACTTGTCTTCCACGACCTCGTCAGATATCGCCCACGTGTTTCTGTCCTTCTCGGTTGCGCGTGTCGGAATGCCATCTGATATCACCTTGGACAGGGGCCCCCAATTTGTGTCCGAGCTCTGGTTGACCATTGCGCAGTCCTTGGGATGTACAAACGTTTTCCCCGTTCGCTTCAAGCTGTGCTACGGGCCGCGCTATCTGAGGTAACTGGGTCGATCGTGTTCCGTGGGTCTTGCTCGGGCTACATTCAGCCCCGTAGGAAGACCTTAACGCAGCTCCGACAGACTTAGTGCTCGGTCAGCCACTCCGCGTTCCCGGTGAATTTCTGCTTGAAGTTTCGGGTGCACCTTCTTTCCCTTGATTCCCAGAAGAGCTCCTGATTCCAGCACCAGTTCACCACTGTGTTCCGAATGTGTTTGTATTTAGGTCAGCCTGGCTTGTGCGCCATGATGCCCACCGCTCTCTCCTCCAGCCATCGTATGATGGCCCGTTTAGAGTGCTTGAATACGATGAAAAGGCTTTTGTGCTCGATATGAGTGGCCGAAGGGAGTGCATTTCATTGAGTGTCGTTGTTGTGTTGAGTGTCGTTCCCCCACTCGGGTCTCACCTGGGTCGCCGACCTGACTAAGTTCACCTACACCACCAAGAGGGACTGCATAGTCGTTGTGGCAGGCTGGATAAGCCCCTTGCAAAGTTTTCATCTTGATTTTCCTTCTCGGACCATGCCTCTCACCAACAGGCATACAGGAGGGGGCGTGTTTAAGTTAAGAATGTTTTACTGCATTTTCAAATTCTTGTTTGAATCCACTTATTAGCAGTTGGAATATAGACGTGTCTCCAGTCAGTCGTGTGTGTGCTCTTTCCTGTACTGCTACAATATAATGATAATCTTCTTCTTTTCCTTTCGGCTTTTCCCTTCAGGGGTCGCCACAGCGAATCAATGTCCTCTGTCTATCCCGGTTTTGTGCATCCTCTTCCCTCACACCAGCTACCTTCATGTCCTCTTTGACCACATCCATAAACCTCCTCTTCGGTCTTCCTCTCGGTCTCCTGCCTGGCAGTTCAAGGCTCAGCATCCTTCTCCCGATATAGTCGCTCTCTCTCCTGAGGACATGTCCAAACCATCTCAGTCTGGCCTCTCTGACTTTCTCTCCAACGCCTCTAATATGAGTTGTCCCTCTAATGTACTCATTCCTGATCCTATCCAACCTGGTCACTCCCAAAGAAAACCTCAACATCTTCAGCTCAGCTACCTCCAGCTCTGCTTCCTGTCTTTTCTTCAGTGGCACTGTCTCCAGTCCAAACATCATGGCTGGTCTGACCACTGTTTTATACACTTTTCCTTTCATCCTACCTGAAACCCTTCTATCGCACATCACACCTGACATTTTTCTCCAGCCGCTCCAACCTGCCTGGACACGCTTCTTCACCTCTTTTCCACACTCTCCATTGATCTGGACATTTGACCCCAAGTACTTAAAATCCTCCACCTTCTTTATCTCTTCTCCCTGTAGCATCACTCTTGCACTTGGATCCCTCTCATTCACACACATATATTCCGTCTTGCTGCGACTGATCTTCATTCCTCTCCTTTCCAGGGCATATCTCCACATCTCTAGTTTCTCCGCCACATGTTCCCTGTTCTCGCTACAGATCACAATGTCATCTGCAAACATCATGGTCCAAGGAGATTCTTGTCTAACATCGTCTGTCAGCCTGTCCATCACCATAGCAAACAAGAAGGGGCTCAGAGCTGACCCCTGGTGGAGTCCCACCACCACCTTGAATTCCTCAGTCAAACCGACAGCGCACCTCACAACTGTCTTACAGTCATGATACATGTCTTGCACCGCTCTGACATACTTTATCGTCACTCCAGACTTCCTCATGCAATGCCACAGCTCTTCTCTGGGCACCCTGTCATATGCTTTCTCCAGATCTACAAAGACACAATGCAATTCCTTCTGACCTTCTCTGTATTTCTCTATCAGCATTCTTAAAGCAAACACTGCATCTGTCGTACTCTTTTTTGGCATGAAGCCATACTGCTGCTCACAAATGTTCGCTTCTACTCTTAGTCTAGGCTACTCTTTCCCAGAGTTTCATTGTATGGCTCATCAACTTTATTCCTCTGTAATTAGTACAACACTGCAAATCTCCTTTGTTCTTAAAAATGGGCACGAGTGCACTTCGTCTCCATTCTTCAGGCATCTGTTCACCATCTAAGATCTTGTTGAATAACCCAGTCAGGAACACCACCGCCACTTCTCCAAGACACTTCCATACCTCGATTGGTAAATCATCAGGCCCGAGTGCCTTTCCCCCCTTCATCCTCTTCAGCGCCCTCCTCACTTCATCCTCGCTAATGCTTGCTACGTCTTGGTCCACAACAGTCACGTCTTCTACTCTTTGTTCCTTCTCATTTTCCTCATTCATCAATTCTTCAAAGTACTCTTTCCATCTTGCCATCACACTACTGGCACCTGTTAATACATTGCCATCTCTATCCTTAATCACTCGAACCTGCTGCAGGTCCGTACCGTCTTTGTCTCTCTGTCTCGCCAGCCTGTAAAGATCAGTCTCACCTTCCTTGCTGTCCAGTCGAGCATACAAGTCATCATAGGCCTCTTGTTTGGCCTTTGCCACCTTTACTTTAACCATGCGCTGCATCTCCTTGTACTGCTGTCTACTCTCGTCCGTCCTCTCAGTGTCCCACGTCTTCTTTGCTAACCTCTTTCTCTGTATACACTCCTGCACCTCCCCATTGCACCACCAAGTCTCCTTATCTACCTTTGTTCCACTCGATACACCAAATACTTTCCGACCTGTGTCTCTGATTATGTTTGCTGTAGTTTGCCAGTCATCTGGAAGGACGTCTTGCCCACCCAGTGCTTGTCTTACCTCCTTCCTAAATGTCATGCGACACTCTTCCTTTTTCAACTTCCACCATTTTGTCCTCACTTCAGCCTTTGGTTTCTTCATCTTCCTCACTGCCAGCGTCATCCTACACACTACCAACCTATGCTGTCTGGCTACACTCTAACCAACCACTACTTTGCAGTCACTGATTTCCTTTAGATGGCGCCGTTGACAAAAAGTGTAGTCTGCCTGTGTACTTCTGCCTCCACTGTTGTAGGTTACCCTATGTTCCTGTCTCTTCTGAAAGAAAGTATTCACAGTAGCCATTTGCGTTTTCTTAGCAAAGTCAACCACCATCTGTCCTTCAGCGTTCCTCATCTGGAGTCCAAACCTGCCCATCACCTCCTCATCATCTTTGTTTCCTGCGCCAACATGTCCATTGAAGTCTCCACCAATTACAACCCTCTCACTTCTCGGGATGTTCTGTATGACTTCATCAAAGTCCAACCAAAATTTCTCCTTCTCCGCCAGCTCACATCCTACTTGTGGGGCATACCCACAAACAACATTGAACATCACACCTTCAATTTCTAGCTTCAGACTCATCATTCTATCTGATACTCTTTTTACTTCTAAGACATTCCTAACAAACTCCTCTTTTAAGATAACACCAACTCCATTTCTCTTTCTGTCTTCACCATGATAGAACAACTTAAACTCTGACCCTAAGCTTCTAGCCTTGCTCCCTTTCCACCTGGTCTACTGGACACACAGTATGTCTACCTTCCTTCTCTGCATCATGTCAACCAGCTCTCTACCTTTACCTGTCATTGTTCCTACATTCAAAGTTCCTACTCTTAGTTCTATACTCTTGGCGTTCCATTTCTCTCTTTTCCTCCGGGCACACCTCCCTCCTCTCCTTCTTCGACCAACAGTAGTCCATTTTCCACTGGCACCCTGAAGGTCAACAGTACCAATGGCGGCCGTTGTTAACCCGGGCCTCGACCGATCCGGTATGGGATTCATAGGTTTGATTCGCATATTTGTTTTGGCAAAAATTTTTACATTGGAGGCCCTTCCTGACACAACCCTCTGTTTTTATCCGGGCTTGGGACCGGCACAATAAGACACTGGCTTGTGCCCCCTTGTGGCTACATTGCTACAATATAATGATAATCTTCTTTCCCTTTCGGCTTTTCCCTTCAAGGGGTCGCCACAATGTAATGATAATAATAATAATAATAATAATAATAATAATAATAATAATAATAATAATAATAATAATAATAATAATAATAATAATAATTTCTAAGCACCTTTCAAAACTCTCAAGGACACTTAGATTCACGGGATAACTACTTTTCTTTGAGCGGGTGAGCAGCGGCAGCCATTCGCGCCAGCGTTCACAGCAGCAAAGTTATGAAAGGAAGAGGAAAGGAAAGAAAGAAGTAGAAAAACAAAATACAGGAGCTGCTGGAAAGGCAGCCAGTCTCGCGGTGCCATCTTGAAGTTAAAAAAAAATCTAAGTAACAAATAATATGACAACACAAAAACACAGAGTCATTCATTCTTAAGCACTTGCTGTACCCTCTTTGTGACATGAAGCAGTTCTAGATGAAAGAGGAGAGGATCAAAGCATCCTTTTTACAGGATCAGGCATGTCATGGTGGAATGTGCACGTCTCCTACAAGCTAAACACAAAGCTGTAGCACCCATTGAAGAAGAGATTGTCTCACATCTCCTGTCCCACAGAAATCTGCCTCAATTCCAAGCCGCGACAGTTTCACATGCGCATCGGTGCTCTGCGCTGACGCTCCTTTCTTCTTATCGCGGCCTCCTCAAGCCATGCATCCATCCAGCCGCAGATTGTCCAACGGCACCGACCTTTCCGCTGAACAAAGCGGGGCTGTTAACCCAGAGCTGTCGAGCGATGACAGTTAAATGGCACCGACATTCCTCCCATTCAAAAACAGTTTTGGCATAGTCATGCTGCCGAAAAGGCGCAACCGCTCAGCAGTCTCCTCCATGATGAATGTTTTGGCCAAAAATGCTGAAAAACAATCCGTATTT
The DNA here is from genome assembly GCF_051943395.1 of Hippocampus bargibanti. Classification (NCBI taxonomy): domain Eukaryota; kingdom Metazoa; phylum Chordata; class Actinopteri; order Syngnathiformes; family Syngnathidae; genus Hippocampus; species Hippocampus bargibanti. The sequence goes on from NC_142750.1 coordinate 17,127,618, forward strand.
ATTCCACACGACGCACAACAACATTCGTCTGTGTAAGCTCAGTCGTACAGGAGTGGTCCATCGATGAAAAGGTTTCTTCAGCCATCATCTGTACTTCTTTGAAACTTTGTCAGTTTGCTGACGAAGTTTCTTGGATAAGAAGCGAAACGTCAGACACCTTCAAAGAAGATGACAGCTGAAGAAACCTTTTCATCGATGCACAACAACATTATATTAAAATGTTCTGTGTTAATGACACGATTTTAATAACTAAAAATAAAATAAACCTTATGAAAATTAGTAAACTATTACTGTAATTGTTTTTCGATGTACTGGACATGCATTGTTTCTGATGGAAACGTTGCCCCAACAAGATGGCCTCCAGGAGGCATGTTGCTTAGGGACCGGAATGTTTCTTATTTTAGTAGAAAACAGACAGATGAGACGAGCAGAAAATAAACATCCTGAACGTTTTTATTGAATTACTTCCGTCGAATAAACTCAGCGGAAAGTCCAAGAGCCGACGGTACTCCGAGACGTCGAATGTATGCGACAGCAATGACGTATTTCGGACTCGCCCGGTTCGTGTTCGGAAACACATTTCTTTTGATTAATACCAAAACAACACATCCAACTACATAAAAAGGCACTCGTTTGTTCTTTTTCGTAATTAAAAAGAGGTCGGGCGTGCCAAATTCCGAACACGGCCCGTGTTTCAATCTTTCACCGGAATAGCTTTCCACGTTAGCACGGAGCTGTCAGCTGAATTCTAGCGAAAACTAAAATTAGCATTAAATCCGCACGTTTTCTTTTAAAAGTAGACCGATTAAAGTCTACAATGACTCGCCACGGCAAGAATTGCACTGCTGGAGCCGTCTACACATACCACGAGAAAAAGAAAGATACAGGTAAGAAATGTGTCGTGTGTAATTCAGCTAATTTACTGGGCATTCGTGTACCTCATTAAATGACGAAATGTAACGAATGTTAATTTAATTTGCCCGAAAAGCAGCTCACGTTTAAATTCGAGTTAGTACCAGTAATTCCAAAACTATTTTTATTTTAAGCGTATTGTGTGCAAATACAATGAAGTCGCTTTGCATTGCATTGCTTTTCACGGAAAAACAAATCTTGGTTGTGTGAGCTTGCGCGCCTCCGAATGATGTTACCTTTGTAAAATAAGCTTCCTTCACTTCTGTGTGCCTTTGAAAACCTGTTTAGACCTCTTTTTCTGTTTTAATTTCTGTTTTATTTTTTTGCAATAACGTGACAGTCGGCCAGCACTTTACCCATTCGTATCCGTTCTCATGAATCTGTAGTTTTTTTCTTCTTCCAGACATGTATTAGGTTGTGCTCATGTATGATCAGCTTGACAGCAGTAGCTCCTTATGTCAAGTATTGGATTATATTTGAAAGAAAGCTTGTGAGCTAATTGTTGTGCTTTGATCCTGTATAGCGGCATCCGGTTATGGCACACAGAGCATTCGCCTGGGCAAAGATGCCATCAAAGACTTTGACTGCTGCTGTTTGTCCCTGCAACCCTGTCAGACCCCTGTGGTCACGTATGTTACTCACCTCACACTACATCTAAACAAATGTTGGCTTTCGAAGGTGTTAATACTCCTTTAAATTGTCCTCATTTTATCACATGACAATTACGAACATGTTTGTACTTCATTTGGGATACTGTGTGAGCAACAAGACAAAGTGATGCATAATTAGTCGTGTTAGAAATTGGATTGGGTTTACCTTTATTAGTCTCGCAGTGGAGATGTAAAATCCTGGGCAAAACAAACATGCGAATCAAACCTCTGAAGATGGAGGACACTGATTTGTTGTGGTGACCCCTTGAAGGGAAAAGCTGAAAGGAAAAGAAGTCTCGCAGTGGAGAAATGTACATTTCACAGCAGCAAAGTTATGAAAGGAAAGAGTAGTCGAGTAACAAAATACAGGAGCTTCTGGAAAGGCAGCCACTTTCGCGGCGCTCTCTTGACGTCAAAAGAACAAAAAAACTAATATGACAACACAAAAACACTGAGTCATTCCTTCTTAAGCACTTTCTGTACCCTCTTTGTTACACGAAGCAGTTCTTGATGAAAGAGGAGAGGATTAAAACATCCTTTTCACCAGTGGATCAGGGACGTCATGGTGGAATGTGCACGTCTACTACGAGCTAAATGTTGATAGCATACATGAAGCTGTAGCATCCATATTTATATATTTTTATTATTAATTATATTATGGAATATATATTATGGAATATATATGCGTATATACACACACACACACGCATATATATATATATATATATATATATATATATATATATATATATATATATATATATATATATATATATGTGTGTGTGTATGTATGTGTGTGTATATATATATATATATATATGCAGTAAAGTCTCGTTATATCGATATTCAAGGGAGTCCGAAAAAATATCGATATAACCGGGACCATCGATATATCCCACCCTGTTTGCATGTAATTTTCTCCGTGCGTGCATAGAAATAGTATCGATATCACCGGGACTATCGATATATCCGATATCGATATAACTAGACTTTACTGTATATATATATATATATATATATATATATATATATATATATATATATATATATATATATATATATATATATATATATATATATATAGTTAAGTTAACAATACATCTGCTGATGCACAAACTTGGACACATCATCAGTGTTGATTCCTAGAATCACTGGGTGTTTCGGGTCTTTCAACAGACACCCTCCTCCAGGCGACCCGACCGGGGTTTGCAAGGCCCCGGCCTGTGTCCAAGTGGCATGCTACTGCTCCACTGCCCCCACGGCTCTCCCCTCCTCAACCAGAGCCATCTGGTGGCTCTTTCTGCTGCCTCCACGTTGTTGCCTATGGCTCTTCTGCGGTTTGCACCTGTTATGCCCAGTGTGCCATAGGCTTTGCTCAGGGAGTGGCTGGCAAATCCCCGACTGCCCACCTCCACCGGCATACACCTCGACCTCCACCCGTTCCTCCGACATTCCTCCACCAGCTCCTGGTACTTCTCCCTCTTCCTTTCCTGAGCCTCCTCCATCCTTTCCTCCCAGGGAACCATCAGCTCCAGCAAGAAGAGTTGCTTTGTGGCCTTAGAGACCAAGATGATGTCAGGTGTCAACCTGGTTCGGGTGATGTGTGCTGGAAACTTCAGTTGCCTTTCCAGGTCAACTGTCATCACCCAGTCTCGGGCCGTGGAGAGCAAACCAGCTCGGGTGTAACGGCTTGCCGCAATCCCCTTGCTGATTGCTTCAGCGATGGATTTGAGGACCTGGTCGTGCCTCCACCGATACCGACCCTCACCCAGGTGCTGCTCAAGATGTGTTCCAGAGTCCCAACCTTGGAACACAGGGGGCATGCTGGTGTTTCTGTGGTGCCCCAAGTGCACAGATTAGATGGGCTTGGAAGGACATCGTACACCCCCTGAATCAAGAACTTGATCCTCTGTGGGTTCCATGACCAGATGTCCTTCCAGGTGACGCGGCGCTCCATCGCCTGCTCCCACTTCATCCAGGCACCCTGCTGCCGCATGGCCACTGCTCTGCTGGTTCGTTCTTCCTCGACTGCAGCTCGGACCTCCTGCTGCACCAGCCTCTGCCTCTCCCTCGCGCTGGCAGAGTCATAGCGGGTCGCTGTTCGGCTCCCCAGTCCAGCTCTACCTTGCGCCACTGCTCCAACAATGGTCCTGTGCCTCAGTCGAGTTTCTGCACGCTCAACTGCCTCGGCTGCCCTCCATTTCCTCCCAGTCCTCACAACGATCCCTGCCCCGGACACTTTGGCATCTCTGGATCCAGAGTACTGCAGATGTTCCCGTGCCCGTGCTATGATGAATTCCTCCCTGACTGAGCTGAAGGGGAGCCTGAGCTTGGTGGTTTTCCCGTACAGCCCAATGCTACTTAGGCTGCGGGGCAGTCTCAGCCATCTGCGCAGATAGCTGCTCACTCTTTGCTCAAAACCTTCCACCACGGTCATGGGGACCTCGTAGATTAGCAGCGGCCAGAGGATTCTTGGGAGGATCCCATGCTGGTAGACCCAGGCCTTGTCCACTGTTTTTAACCAGCCCTCCAGTTCAGTGCTGGTTGCTCTGATGGACTCGCTGTCATTCAGGCTGCAGTTGAAGACCTTGCCAAGGCTCTTCACTGGCTTCTCAGACACTGAGGGGATCTGGTGTTGTCCCAGCCTGAAACGGAACTTGTCTGTGACTTTCCCCCTCTTTAGAACCAAGGACCTGGACTTTGCGGGTTTGAAGCTCATGCGTGCCCACGCCATGATACGCTCCAACCCTTGGAGGATCCACCTGGCTCCTGGTACAGCTGTTGTTGTCACTCTGAGGTCGTCCATAAAGGCTCTGATGGGAGGTTGCCTTACTCCAGACTTGCTAAGAGGGCCCCTGCATTCTGGTTCAGCTCCCTTGACCAGCATGTCCATAGCCAGTGCGAATAGGATGACTGAGATGGTGCACCCAGTGATTATGCCTACTTCCAGCTGGTGCCAGTCAGATGTCAGCTGGCTAGTGGAGACTCTCAAGCTGAACTTGCTGTAATAATCCAGGATGAGGTCTTTCACCTTCTGGGGTACATTATACTTCACCAGTGCAACCTCCACCAGTTTGTGGGGTATTAAGCCATAGGCATTGGTGAGGTCCAGCCATAATACTGCCAGGTCACCTCTACTTTCTCTTGCCTCTCTGATGAGCTGGGTTACCACGCCTGTGTGCTCCAGGCAACCATGAACGCCCGGTACTCCTCCCTTCTGCACTGACGTGTCGATGTACTTGTTGCTCAAGAGGAAGCTGGAGAGTCTTCTGGCTACAATGCTGAAGAAGGTCTTGCTCTCCACACTCAGCAGGGAGATGACACGAAACTGGTCGATGTTCTCAGACCTCTCGTCTTTGGGTATGTATACTCCCTCCGCATACCTCCATGTCTGGGGGATCTTTCCTCTCCTCCAGATCACCTTCAGGGCCCTCCAAAGCCGATGTAAGAGCTTTGGGCAGTTTTTATATACCTTGTACGGTACTCCGCTTGGGCCTGGTGCTGAGCTCGTCCTTGCTCTCCGCACCACTTCCACCACTTCACTTAGGCAAGGCTCCTTGAGGTTGAAGTCTGATGTAGGCTCTGGTGGTGTTGTCAGTGCATCGCATGGACCTAGCGGTTGTTCTCTGCTAGGGTCACTGTACGTGGCCTTGAGGTGGTTGTTGATGGCCTCCTTAGAGCAGGTAAGGTGACCAGCCCTCTTCTGACCAAGAAGCTGCCTATATATATATATATATATATATATATATATATATATATATATATATATATATATATGTATGTGTGTGTGTGTGTGTGTGTGTGTGTGTGTGTGTATGTGTGTGTGTGTGTATATGTGTATGTGTGTGTGTGTGTATGTGTGTGTGTATATATATATATATATATATATATATATATATATATATATATATATATACAGTAAGGTCTCGTTATATCGATATCGGATATATCGATAGTCCCGGTTATATCAATATTATTTCTATGCACGCACAGAGAAAATTACATGCAAACAGGGTCGGATATATCGATAGTCCCGGTTATATCGATATTTTTTTCGGACTCCCTTGAATATCGATATAACGAGACTTTACTGTATATATATATATATATATATATATATATATATATATATATATATATATGTGTGTGTGTGTGTGTGTGTGTGTGTGTGTGTGTGTGTGTGTGTGTGTGTGTGTGTGTGTGTGTGTGTGTGTCATTCGGGCTGGAGAAATGTAGTCGGATGGTGACTAAGAGGGGCAAGCTCGTCCACACTGAAGGGGTCTCACTCCCTGAAGGAACAATAGCAGACATTGAAAACAGCTACCTCGGTATACCACAGGCCTATGGAAACCTCAAACTCGCAACAAGAAAAGCGGCTACGACCAAATAACCTCCAGTGGGTGAGGCAAGTCCTGAGAACCCAGCTCAATGGCAAGAACAAGACCCGGGCAATAAGCAGCTATGCCCTGCTAGTGATCAGATACCCTGCAGGAATAATAAGGTGGCCAAAGGAAGAGATTCAGACCACGGATGTTAAGACCCGAAAACTCCTCACCATGCACGGAGGGTTCCATCCCAAGTGCAGCACCCTGAGACTGTACACAAGCCGTAAGGAAGGAGGCCGGGGACTAGTGAGTGCGAGAGCCACTGTCCAGGATGAAACATCCAAGCTCAATGAATACATCAAAGAGAAGGCTCCAACAGATGATGTACTCAGAGAATGTCTCAGACAATGGGAAACAGAGGATGAGGTGCTGGAAGAGGGACAATCATGGGAGAAAAAGCCTCTACACGGGATGAACCACTGAACCATAACTGAAGTGGCTGATCTCAAAAAGTCTTATCAGTGGCTAAAGAGGGCAGGCCTAAAGGACAGCACAGAGGCACTCATCCTGGCTGCTCAAGAGTAGGACCTGAACACCAGAGCCATACAGGCACGGATATACCACACCAGGCAAGACCCAAGGTGTAGGTTGTGCAAAGAGGCACCTGAGACAATCCAACACATAACTGCAGGGTGTAAGATGCTGGCAGGGAAAGCCTCCATGGAGCGCCATAACCAGGTGGCTGGCATAGTCTACCGAAACATCTGTGTGGTGTATGGACTGGAAACCCCAAGGTCAAAATGGGAAACACCTCCCAAGGTAGTAGAGAATGACCAAGCTAAGATCCTGTGGGACTTCCAGATACAGTCTGACAAGATGGTAATGGCCAACCAACCAGATATCGTGGTCATAGATAAAGGGCAAAGGAAAGCCGTTGTCGTGGATGTAGCGGTCCCGAGTGATGGAAACATCAGAAAGAAGGAACGTGAGAAAATCGAGAAATACCAAGGGCTCAGAGAGGAGCTGGAGAGAGCCTGGAAGGTAAAGGTCACAGTCATGCCTGTGGTGGTCGGAGCACTCGGAAGTGACCCCCAAACTAGACGAGTGGTTGCAACAGATCCCGGGAACAACATCAGATATCTCGGTCCAGAAAAGCGCACTGCTAGGAACAGCACGGATACTGTGAAGAACCCTCAAGCTTCCTGGCCTCTGGTAGAGGACCCGAGCTAAAATGGGGGACAGACACCACCCATGGTGGGTGAGACGAGGATTTTTTTATATATATACAGTAAAGTCTTGTTATATCGATATTCTCAGGAGTTAGAAAAATGTCGATATAACCGTACTGTCAATATATCCATCCTGCGCCGAACTGCATTAACAAAAGCCGCCAAAAGAGGGCATCCAAGCGCCATATAAGAAACGGAGCTGGCCATGAGCTCGCCATTTTGTGCCTCTTTTTTTGGGGGGGGGGGGGGGTGAGAGATGTTCCCCCAATGTTGCCTCACAATGGCACATATAATTCTTTAATCGATATTAAACATGTATGCTTTCCTTTTCAGAACTACAGTGTATTTCAATCATATTCATAACTGGATGTGTAACAAGAAATCATATTATCCGAATCTGAAGCCATTGTTTGGATTCCCATCAATGCAAGACGTCTTGGCCTGAAGTCATTTTTATTGGTGTTTTGCATTTGAATAAAAAGTGACATCGGTGTCCTTTAATACACAGTATGGAATGTACAGTAATTTTCGAAATCATCACGCTTCAGCAGACAAAACAAGAAACATTGTTGCAAAAAACGATTGCATTCATATACAGTACAGTGGGCATGTACATACCACAACAGGGAAACAGCAACGCTTTCATCTTACTGTATTATGTATGCAATTTAAAAGTCATCAATCTTCTTCTGCTTCCCATTTTTACCTTTTTTTTACCTTTTTTTTACCTTTTTTTTAACACAAACACTTGAATCTCGACTGCTACACACGAGCTAGCGTCTGAAAATGAAAATGGCTCTGCTACACAGGAGCTGGTCACGTAACAAACTCACGGGACCAAGTCGACCGATGGCGCGACCGATACAGGTTTCGATAATGGTGGTACTGTATAGAAACCCCTAAGCAAATATCGATTCATCTTTAATATCTTTTGTATCGATATAAACATAGCAAAATGGCCGGCGGGAGATGAAAAAGAGCACCGTAGTAACCGGATTATCGTAAAAACCACTAATCGTACTAAACGGAACTAATTATACATAAAGACTAGAAATGTGCATGGGAAATGAAAATAGTGTCGTAATAAGCAGTATTATCAATATAAACGATATCGAACGATACTTTACTGTATATATATATATATATATATATATATATATATATATATATATATATATATATATATGTATATGTATATGTGTGTGTTTTTTTTTTCTTTCTTTTTTTTCAGTCCAGATGGGTTTTTGTATGAAAAGCAGGCTATCCTGGAGTACATTCTGCATCAGAAGACAGACATAGCCAGGAAAATGAAGGTAAGTTCTTGACATTTGTTCTATTTGTGTTTATGTCTAGTTAATTTTGGTTCATTCATTTGTTTGAGCCATTAATTGTTTTGATTCCTATTGATAGCGATGGCTGTGATTGACGAGCTACCATTTAATTCAAAGGTTTTAGGTGCAAATGTACTGCCGATTGAGGCCTACTTGTATTATCCCTGCGATGTTGATAGTCTTTTTTTGAGAATTTGTTGATATACTGCTCTTTACAATTTTCATTCTTACAATGTATTGAATAAACAATGTAGCCACAAGGGGGCACAAGCCAGTGTCTTATTGTGCCGGTCCCGAGCCCGGATAAATACAGAGGGTTGTGTCAGGAAGGGCATCCGACGTAAAAATTTTTGCCAAAACAAATATGCGAATCAAACCTTTGAATCCCATACCGGGCCGGGGACTAGTGAGTGCGAGAGCCACTGTCCAGGATGAAACATCCAAGCTCAATGAATACATCAAAGAGAAGGCTCCAACAGATGATGTACTCAGAGAATGTCTCAGACAATGGGAAACAGAGGATGAGGTGCTGGAAGAGGGACAATCATGGGAGAAAAAGCCTCTACACGGGATGAACCACTGAACCATAACTGAAGTGGCTGATCTCAAAAAGTCTTATCAGTGGCTAAAGAGGGCAGGCCTAAAGGACAGCACAGAGGCACTCATCCTGGCTGCTCAAGAGTAGGACCTGAACACCAGAGCCATACAGGCACGGATATACCACACCAGGCAAGACCCAAGGTGTAGGTTGTGCAAAGAGGCACCTGAGACAATCCAACACATAACTGCAGGGTGTAAGATGCTGGCAGGGAAAGCCTCCATGGAGCGCCATAACCAGGTGGCTGGCATAGTCTACCGAAACATCTGTGTGGTGTATGGACTGGAAACCCCAAGGTCAAAATGGGAAACACCTCCCAAGGTAGTAGAGAATGACCAAGCTAAGATCCTGTGGGACTTCCAGATACAGTCTGACAAGATGGTAATGGCCAACCAACCAGATATCGTGGTCATAGATAAAGGGCAAAGGAAAGCCGTTGTCGTGGATGTAGCGGTCCCGAGTGATGGAAACATCAGAAAGAAGGAACGTGAGAAAATCGAGAAATACCAAGGGCTCAGAGAGGAGCTGGAGAGAGCCTGGAAGGTAAAGGTCACAGTCATGCCTGTGGTGGTCGGAGCACTCGGAAGTGACCCCCAAACTAGACGAGTGGTTGCAACAGATCCCGGGAACAACATCAGATATCTCGGTCCAGAAAAGCGCACTGCTAGGAACAGCACGGATACTGTGAAGAACCCTCAAGCTTCCTGGCCTCTGGTAGAGGACCCGAGCTAAAATGGGGGACAGACACCACCCATGGTGGGTGAGACGAGGATTTTTTTATATATATACAGTAAAGTCTTGTTATATCGATATTCTCAGGAGTTAGAAAAATGTCGATATAACCGTACTGTCGATATATCCATCCTGCGCCGAACTGCATTAACAAAAGCCGCCAAAAGAGGGCATCCAAGCGCCATATAAGAAACGGAGCTGGCCATGAGCTCGCCATTTTGTGCCTCTTTTTTTTTGGGGGGGGGGGGTGAGAGATGTTCCCCCAATGTTGCCTCACAATGGCACATATAATTCTTTAATCGATATTAAACATGTATGCTTTCCTTTTCAGAACTACAGTGTATTTCAATCATATTCATAACTGGATGTGTAACAAGAAATCATATTATCCGAATCTGAAGCCATTGTTTGGATTCCCATCAATGCAAGACGTCTTGGCCTGAAGTCATTTTTATTGGTGTTTTGCATTTGAATAAAAAGTGACATCGGTTGTCCTTTAATACACAGTATGGAATGTACAGTAATTTTCGAAATCATCACGCTTCAGCAGACAAAACAAGAAACATTGTTGCAAAAAACGATTGCATTCATATACAGTACAGTGGGCATGTACATACCACAACAGGGAAACAGCAACGCTTTCATCTTACTGTATTATGTATGCAATTTAAAAGTCATCAATCTTCTTCTGCTTCCCATTTTTACCTTTTTTTACCTTTTTTTAACACAAACACTTGAATCTCGACTGCTACACACGAGCTAGCGTCTGAAAATGAAAATGGCTCTGCTACACAGGAGCTGGTCACGTAACAAACTCACGGGACCAAGTCGACCGATGGCGCGACCGATACAGCGACCGATACAGGTTTCGATAATGGTGGTACTGTATAGAAACCCCTAAGCAAATATCGATTCATCTTTAATATCTTTTGTATCGATATAAACATAGCAAAATGGCCGGCGGGAGATGAAAAAGAGCACCGTAGTAACCGGATTATCGTAAAAACCACTAATCGTACTAAACGGAACTAATTATACATAAAGACTAGAAATGTGCATGGGAAATGAAAATAGTGTCGTAATAAGCAGTATTATCAATATAAACGATATCGAACGATACTTTACTGTATATATATATATATATATATATATATATATATATATATATATATATATATATATGTATATGTATATGTGTGTGTTTTTTTTTTCTTTCTTTTTTTTCAGTCCAGATGGGTTTTTGTATGAAAAGCAGGCTATCCTGGAGTACATTCTGCATCAGAAGACAGACATAGCCAGGAAAATGAAGGTAAGTTCTTGACATTTGTTCTATTTGTGTTTATGTCTAGTTAATTTTGGTTCATTCATTTGTTTGAGCCATTAATTGTTTTGATTCCTATTGATAGCGATGGCTGTGATTGACGAGCTACCATTTAATTCAAAGGTTTTAGGTGCAAATGTACTGCCGATTGAGGCCTACTTGTATTATCCCTGCGATGTTGATAGTCTTTTTTTGAGAATTTGTTGATATACTGCTCTTTACAATTTTCATTCTTACAATGTATTGAATAAACAATGTAGCCACAAGGGGGCACAAGCCAGTGTCTTATTGTGCCGGTCCCGAGCCCGGATAAATACAGAGGGTTGTGTCAGGAAGGGCATCCGACGTAAAAATTTTTGCCAAAACAAATATGCGAATCAAACCTTTGAATCCCATACCGGATCGGTCGAGGCCCGGGTTAACAACGGCCGCCATTGGTACTGTTGACCTTCAGAGTGCCAGTGGAAAATGGACTACTGTTGGTCGAAGAAGGGGAGGAGGGAGGTGTGCCCGGGGGAAGAGAGAGAGATGGAATGCCAAGAGTATAGAACTAAGGGTATGAACTTTGAATGTAGGAACAATGACAGGTAAAGGTAGAGAGCTGGTTGACATGATGCAGAGAAGGAAGGTAGACATACTGTGTGTCCAGGAGACCCGGTGGAAAGGGAGCAAGGCTAGAAGCTTAGGGTCAGGGTTTAAGTTGTTCTATCATGGTGAAAACAGAAAGAGAAATGGAGTTGGGGTTATCTTAAAAGAGGAGTTTGTTCGGAATGTCTTAGAAGTAAAAAGAGTATCAGATAGAATGATGATTCTGAAGCTAGAAATTGAAGGTGTGATGTTCAATGTTGTTTGTGGGTATGCCCCACAAGTCGGATGTGAGCTGGCGGAGAAGGAGGAACTTTGGTTGGACTTTGATGAAGTCATACAGAACATCCCGAGAAGTGAGAGGGTTGTAATTGGTGGAGACTTCAATGGACATGTTGGCGCAGGAAACAAAGATGATGAGGAGGTGATGGGTAGGTGTGGACTCCAGATGAGGAACGCTGAAGGACAGATGGTGGTTGACTTTGCTAAGAGAATGCAAATGGCTATTGTGAATACTTTCTTTCAGAAGAGACAGGAACATAGGGTGACCTATAAGAGTGGAGGCAGAAGTACACAGGTAGACTACATTTTGTGTCAACGGCGCCATCTAAAGGAAATCAGTGACTGCAAAATAGTGGTTGGTGAGAGTGTAGCCAGACAGCATAGGTTGGTGGTGTGTAGGATGACGCTGGCAGTGAGGAAGATGAAGAAACCAAAGGCTGAAGTGAGGACAAAATGGTGGAAGTTGAAAAAGGAAGAGTGTTGCATGACATTTAGGAAGGAGGTAAGACAAGCACTGGGTGGGCAAGAGTTCCTTCCAGATGACTGGCAAACTACAGCGAACATAATCAGAGACACAGGTCGGAATGGACTTGGTGTATCGAGTGGAAGAAAGGTAGATAAGGAGACTTGGTGGTGGAATGGGGAGGTGCAGGAGTGTATACAGAGAAAGAGGTTAGCAAAGAAGAAGTGGGACACTGAGAGGACGGACGAGAGTAGACAGCAGTACAAGGAGATGCAGCGCACGGTTAAAGTAAAGGTGGCAAAGGCCAAACAAGAGGCCAATGATGACTTATATGCTCGGCTGGACAGCAAGGAAGGTGAGACTGATCTTTACAGGCTGGCGAGACAGAGAGACAAAGATGGTAAGGACCTGCAGCAGGTTCGGGTGATTAAGGATAGAGATGGCAATGTATTAACAGGTGCCAGTCGTGTGATGGCAAGATGGAAAGAGTACTTTGAAGTATTGATGAATGAGGAAAATGAGAAGGAACAAAGAGTAGAAGACGTGAATGGACCAAGACGTAGCAAGCATTAGCAAGGATGAAGTGAGGAGGGCGCTGAAGAGGATGAAGGGGGGAAAGGCACTCGGCCCTGATGATTTACCAATCGAGGTATGGAAGTGTCTTGGAGAGGTGGCGGTGGTGTTCCTTACTAGGTTATTCAACAAGATCTTAGATGGTGAACAGAAGCCTGAAGAATGGAGACGAAGTGTACTCGTGCCCATTTTTAAGAACAAAGGAGATGTGCAGAGTTGTACTAATTACAGAGGAATAAAGTTGATGAGCCATACAATGAAACTCTTGGAAACAGTAGTTGAAGCTAGACTAAGAGCAGAAGTGAACATTTGTGAGCAGCAGTATGGCTTCAATCCAAAAAAAGAGTACGACAGATGCAATGTTTGCTCTAAGAATGCTGATAGAGAAGTACAGAGAAGGTCAGGTCTTTCTAGATCTGGAGAAGGTGTATGACAGGGTGCCCAGAGAAGAGCTGTGGCATTGCATGAGGAAGTCTGGAGTGACGGAAAAGTATGTTAGAGCGGTACAAGACATGTATCATGACTGTAAGACAGTTGTGAGGTGTGCTGTCAGTATGACTGAGGAATTCAAGGTGGAGGTGGGACTCCACCAGGGGTCAGCTCTGAGCCCCTTCTTGTTTGCTATGGTGATGGACAGGCTGACAGACGATATTAGACAAGAATCTCCTTGGACCATGATGTTTACAGATGACATTGTGATCTGTAGCGAGAACAGGGAACATGTGGCGGAGACACTAGAGCTGTGGAGATGTGCCCTGGAAAGGAGAGGAATGAATATCAGTCGCAGCAAGACGGAATATATGTGTGTGAATGAGAGGGATCCAAGTGCAAGAGTGATGCTACAGGGAGAAGAGATAAAGAAGGTGGATAATTTTAAGTACTTGGCGTCAACTGTCCAGAGCAATGGAGAGTGTGGAAAAGAGGTGAAGAAGCGTGTCCAGGCAGGCTGGAGCGGCTGGAGAAAAATGTCAGGTGTGATGTGTGATAGAAGGGTTTCAGCTAGGATGAAAGGAAAAGTGTATAAAACCGTGGTGAGACCAGCCATAATGTTTGGACTGGAGACAGTGCCACTGAAGAAAAGACAGGAAGCAGAGCTCGAGGTAGCAGAGCTGAAGATGTTGAGGTTTTCTTTGCGAGTGACCAGGTTGGATAGGATCAGGGACAACTCATATTAGAGGCTTTGGAGAGAAAGTCAGAGAGGCCAGACTGAGATGGTTTGGACATGTCCAGAGGAGAGAGAGTGACTATATCGGGAGAAGGATGCTGAGTCTTGAACTGCCAGGCAGGAGACTGAGAGGAAGACCAAAGAGGAGGTTTATGGATGTGGTCAAAGAGGACATGAAGGTAGCTGGTGTGAGAGAAGAGGATGCACAAAACCGGGATAGATGGAGGACATTGATTCGCTGTGGCGACCCCTGAGGGGAAAAGCCGAAAGGAAAAGAAGAAGACAATGTATTGAATAAACTACATTTTCATTTGGTAGCCTATCTTTTGGATGCACTAATTTTTGCCTTAATGTGTTTATCGGTTTGAAATAAGTAGGAATTTTGTGTTGCCAAAGGACTCTGTAATTTTTCAGAAACTCCTGCAATGTAAGGTACTGCTACTCCTCTCCTTTTTAATAATAATAAAATAATACATTTTATTTCAAGCGCCTTTCAAAACACCCAAGGACACTTTACAATAAAAACAATAAAACAAAGCACATAACAATAAAACCATAAGTAAAATGATACATAATAAAATAGCAGAGTCTCGTCACCTCCCGCATCGATTATTGCAACGCACTTCTCTTCGGTATCAATCAGAAATTTCTCCATAAACTCCAACTCGTCCAAAATTCTTCAGCCCGGATCATCACTAGAACCCCCTCCTTTCACCACATCACCCCTGTCCTCCAGCAACTCCACTGGCTACCTGTTAAACATCGTATCGAATTCAAAATACTTCTGTTTACATTCAAAGCCATCCATAACCTTGCCCGGAATGAAACCAAAAATTCTCAAGATACAAAACCTTCAAATTTGTACAGATGACGGCTGAAGAAACCTTCTCATCGATAGACCACTCCTGTATGACTGAGAGCTTACACAGACGTATTGCTTTATTTCCTGTATATGATACCTGTCCATGTTAAGCGCTTTGTTGTAGCTTCAGCTGTTGTTAAAGTGCTATATAAAATGAATATGTATTGTATTGTTTTAACGTATTGATGTGGCTTTAGATCGTTTTTCCAAGACGTGTATTCTATCAATTTAACGAAAGCATCTACCACACGTTATTGTTAGTTCTACCGACATTTAACATGACATTAACATTACTACACCATGTGATGAATGTTTTTTTCATAAAGTTACCATGTTTACAACCAGTAAAATAACCAAGACTGTTTCATAATATGTTTCATAACGATTAGCCTGTAGATCTAATGAACAATTCTATACTTGCCTCCAAAATGTGCCTCCTGTCGTACCCCTCTCTCGTGTATTGTGCATAAATCACAGGTGAGTTTCATGATACTTCCTTCGGACGATTGATCCGAAATATTTGTCTGGCATTTCCATTTTGTAAATGTCGTAATTAGGAGACCTTTGTGTGTTGGAAGAATCACATTACACCGCAAGCACACCTCAGGCACAGTGAAATCGCATAGTCGACTCTTGTGCGGGGACTTATGGGAAACTATTTTTAGCTACAGCTAAGTTTTCTTGTTCTCATTATTATTACACATTTTTATTTCCTGTGAAAATCTAAACACCGTTTTTCGGGACTTTCTTGTAGGCTTATGAGAAGCAAAAACAAGCTCAGAAGAATGACAGTCAACTTGAGTCCAAGTCAGCGGAAAGGGAAAAAGTGGAGAAATTTAAAACCAGAGAGAACAGCATTGTATCCAAGCCTATCAACCTTTTCATTTCAGGTGCGTATGTCCAGCTATAACATTGACGCTTTCCTATCTATTTTTGGCTAATGCATTAAGTTGTTCAACCGTTTTTCCCCTTCAAGGGCAAAGTAAAATAGGCGAGAAAATCAGGACGGACTGTAGCTCATCAGCACCTTCCTCCACTGATTCAGTGGCTTCCTCCAGCCAGAGTCTGCCCAGCTTTTGGGTTCCTTCCTTGACTCCTGAAGCAAAGCCCAACCTTCTCAAGAAACCAGTGAGTGGCTAGTGGTGATTAACCTTTGCGTCAGAGATTATTTGTTTCCCAATTGGGCAGGTTGAAACAATCTGAAGACTAATACTACTTTTTATAAATGCAGACCCTCGCACGCACGTGCAACCCCCCCCCCCACACACACACACACACGCTTACACACATATTGTAGCAGTAGAGAAAGGAGCACACTCGACTGACTGTATCACATCTTTATTCTAACTGCTAACAAGTGGGTCTAAACAAGCATTGGGAAGTGCTTTAAAACAACCTTACCTTAAACACGCCCCCTGCTGTATGCCTGCTGGGTGTGAGGCATGGTTCCAGTGCCCGCCACACAGCCCACCCCCCCCCCCCCCCAGAACACCCAGAAGTAAAATGAAGAGGAAAACTTCGCATGCGGCTTCACCAGCCTGCCACAATAACTACCCAGTCCTTCTTTCGGTGGCGTAGATGAACTTAGCAGGCGACTTAGGTGAGGAACCACACAACACTGGCATGCTGAAGCATGCTGGCATTCGACACAGCATGCTGAACCTGTCTAATAAAAAGCACTCCCTTCGCCCACCCATATCGAGCACAAATTTCTTTTCGCCGTGTTCAACCACTCAAAACGGGCCATCGTACGGTGGATAGAGGGGAGAGCGGTGGGCATCATGGCGCACAAAGACTAACCGGGCTGACCTAAATACAACCACTTGCCACTTGGGAATAACGGGAAAGAAGGTGCACCTGAAACTTAAGGCAGAAATTCACCGGGAACGCAGAGTGGCTCATCAAGCACCAACTGTGTCGGAGTTCTTCCTTTGGAGCTGAACGTAGACCGAGCGAGACCCACAGAAGCCGGTTGACCCGGTCACCGTCCGGTAGTGGGGCCCATAGCATAGCTTTGGGCCGCACAGTGAAAACGTTCGCAGATCCCGTGAGCCTGTGGGTGGCGCGACCCCGTCGGAGAGGAACGCGCGACCCCGGCGCAGAGGAACGTGCGACCCATATCTGCCGAGGTCGTGAAAGACAGGGCTTTCGGCCATCTAGTGGTTTGATCGACCATAGTGGGGAGATGTGTGCAACCCTGCAAAGGAGGAAGGGTCTAATGGGTTAAAAGTGATCGTTCGTTCCTGGTTCATCGCTTCTCAGGGTGTTAGAAGTGGTATGGTGAAATCAGCAGGAAGCCAGGTGTTGAACAGAAGAAGTTATTTTAATCTTGTAGACAACAGAGACATTACGGGGTCGGCCAAGGAGGGACAGAAAGGAAAGAGGGAGAAAGATGAACTGGGAGAGCATTTATAAGACGGACAGGTTGCGACGCAATAGGATGTGATGTAATGGGATGTGACATCATGTAAAGACAGGCAGGATATGACGTATCAGGAAGTCCAAGACAAAAACAAACGATGCAAAAAGATGTTCAAAGATCTTCGTATAGCGAATTACCCCAACATATTACCCTGACGAACATATCTAACATCGGTGGAGGTGAATAGAAAGAAGAGATAAAAAAAGAAAAGAAAATCACAAAATAAAACAGTCATAATGAAAACAATCTCTTATTAACTAATTAAAGTCTTGTCATTCGCTACAATAGTCAAATCTACATGGCATCCTGGATAATGATCACCAGGACGTCAAGGGGAAACGAAACGGTTTGTAACATTTATCGCAAGCAGGCCCCAGGGTGTGATACAGATTAGCTGGTGACTGGGAAAAGGGTGTAATCTGTCGACGCGGCTCCAGTGACGTGTATCGGGAATCTCCATGACGAACGATGTCCTCGCGAATCCAGATGGAGCTTGTGTCTGCTAAGACGGCTAGCAGCTCCGCAACCGGTCCATCCCACGTTTGTGTTTCACGTCATTCTCTTCAGACCGCAGCTGCGTCCTGTGGAGAACAAAAAGAGACTAATGCCAGGTCACATGTCGACCGGATGGTTTCATTCTAGACAACACACATTTGGTGGGTGTTTCTTCCCCTCTCAAAGTCTGTCTTATCGTTAAGGCTCTGCAATGCATTCCCTCACAGAAATGGCAGTAAATCATTGTTAGATGTTAGTTGGTTAGTACATGTTAGTGGTTAGTGAGTGCATTTCTGGAGGGCACAAAGTTTCTTGGGGAACGACGTTGCAGCCAACATCACTCATTTCCAAAAGTGAATATTTTGATAATGGGGATTTGAGCTATTTATCGTCACTCCCCCTTTGGAGACATTAAAAGTCTCAATTTTCCAACTGGGAACGTTTTTGCGTGGAAAACGTGACCCGTTTCACAGATGTATCAATTTGGAAAGCACCATTTGTCAATCACTGCCCTTGAATTTGGAGGCCAAATTTTGGCATGTCTCTCAACACTCAATGGGCACCAATTCATGTGGCATTTACCACGAAAATTTTGTACGTTGGGCACCGCTTCTCCTGCTGTTACTCCTCTGCTGGCACCCAAGCAAACCATCTCTGCAAATTTTATGTGGGGTAGACATTTGCATGTCGCCACATTCTTTGGGTGGACAACAGCCTTCTACAATTCTTTAGCACGAGTTGACATGGTCAGCAAACATTATGGCAACCTGTATAAATGGTCATCACACTCGCCTTTTGTCATTCATTAGGAGTGCACCGTTGACCATTAGTCTCGCTTCCGATAGGACATCCATCCGCGTCAACACAAACCAGTTTCATCTCCGGTCACCCTGGCATGGATGCCCAGGAGTTCTTCCCTTCTGAAGAATCTCCTCCCAATTCTGAAAGAAGCTGGTTAGCGTGGAAACCCTATATGATATAATATCTGATTCCGCCTGAATCTCTGACTGACACCGGTGCCCACTTAATGTATCTGTCAATTCCACACTTACCGACCTGAACGGCGAGAAATTCCCCGAATGTGCACTGCAGTCAACTACTTTAATGTACACTGCATTCCATTCATAATCATAATAATTCGTGATCAAATCAATCTCAACAGGTTACCCTGCCTTTTTAGTCACAACTATAAACTACTTTTGAACTGACAAATGTAATCACCGTACATAGATAATTTAGCATTTGCGGCTGTCTTAATAAATATTGGATTTCCGCCATCGCATCTCCAACGTTGAATATTTTTCGTTCTATCAAGCATAATTGTGTCGCAATTCGTCGCTGGCTCCTGTGTTGTTGAAAAACTCCAAATGACAAAATCAAATACTTGGTGCAATCAAGTACAATTTAACACTGAGATGGTCAGATGAGAAATATTCCTCCAGCATTCTGAATGTCTAGCATCAAAAAATGTGTCTGAAAAAAGTCCACCTGAAGAAATATGTCCAAAATAGAAATTGTCGTGCATTTGAGGATACGGCAAAAACTATACTTTTGGAAATCTAAACTATTATCAATAGGGGCTTTGTCATCGATGCCAAATCATTAGTATGGTGTGCCAAACGCGAGATGTGCAGGGGCATTACACCAGCCGTTGCGGCTTCTCGTGTCGGATCTCCTATGACAATTGAAGATTAAATTTTGTTTCCAAAGGCATGAATAATCAAAATGCAGTTCGGATGCTACAATTGTGATTCAGCAGCGTATGTGCCGAGAAAATCACAAGATAGGTAGATGCAAGTGGCGTGTGCATCTCACAGTTCATTAATTCATCCTGCAAATTGAATAATTTCTCAGCCTCCATCCTAGCTCTGTTTGCGAATTGTTGCGGTTCACATCATCTGCATAAAAAGCATAATGAAAAAAAATAGTCATCAAATTCAATATGTATATCGCATTTATGAATCAAATCTTATGTTTGTTCTTTGACTTCAGGGGGATGACAATTGTCAGGTCAAAACAAGTGCAATGATCATGTCCCGATCATTATATTAATACATCTATGAACTGTTCTTTTATGAAAAGTCCCACGATATCAACTGGTGAATCTCTATTAAGTAATTAATCACCAGCGAATCTCGCCACATTTTCCTTGGCAATTTCCCCATTGTGGGACTACTAAAGGCTTTCTGATTCTGAATTGCCAATTCCATCCAATTCCAGATAAATGTTCCTGTCATTTAGCCTAATTTCCCTGACTATTTTATTTACTTTTTCCAATTGAACTGTCATTTATGAGAGGTCAACACAGTGAAATGTGGAGGGGGCCCCAGAATTGCCTCAGTGTGTTCAACCCCTCTTTTTTTACTGATAAAAACCCTGATAAGAGGCATCGTAAATAACTGGCTTCTTTCAAATGGCTTATACAAAACAAAGTTTAGCTCAACCTAAACATCAATAATCCTATAATTTTATAAATTCACTGTTTGACTCTGTCATTTTATACAATTTCATTCATTCATCTTCCATGCTGCTCTGTCTTCACGAGAGTCATGAGTGGTGTTGGTGCCCATCCCAGCCGTGGGATAGAGAGAGAGAGACACACGTTTTTGGGACCGAAAAAGACACCACAGGCTCGTGTTCATCCTAAGAAGACACAAAAGAAAATTTGCCTTATGATCAATACAGGCCTTAGAGTTTAACGTAGTAAGTCTATGCCCACAGTGCTTGGCTAGAATTGGTCTACCTAACCACATTCACCTGCCCAACAAGCTCACCGATGCGCAGATCAACAATAATTAGAATTCCTTTGGCCGAAAAAAATCTTATCAATCCATTCATTCAACATAGCTGCATGCTAGCACCGCCACTCACCCGTTAAGCAATCCTGAGCAACGAGCACCAAGGAGGCCGGCCCCCATCGAACACACTTGAAGGAAAAAGGGCTTTGTCCACTGGAAGAAACGTGGGGCCCACTCCCTCCCCCCTCTCGATGTCGTCTGTTAGGACCCGGAGTTTGTCGGCATCAATTATAATGGGTTGGAATGATCGTTCGTCCCTGGTTCATGGCTTCTCGGGGTGTTGATGGTAGAGGATGGTTAAATCAGCAGGAAGCCAGATGTTGGACAGAATAAATTAGTTTAATCTTGTAGACAGCAGGGGCATCGCGGGGTGTCGGCCGAGGAGGAGGAGAAAGAAAGAAGGAAGATGAAGGAGGAAGAGGGACGAAAGACCGCTGGAAGAGAATTTATAAGACGGGTGACGTAATAGGATGTGACATCATGTAAAGGAAGGCAGTATATGACGTATCAGGAAGTCCAAAAGGTAAACAAACTATGCGAAAGAGATGTGTAAAGATAGCGTTACCCCAACGCATACGACTTGCCCAAGTAGTTCTCAATCGGCAAAACGTTGTAGATAACAAAACAGAATGAACAATGTGTGATCGTATAGTGGTTATTTACGGAATAAGAGAATACAACACAAGTTCACTGTTATTTACATGATGTCCCTGAACGCATCACATGCGAGACGGTCAGTGCAATCACGCGGTGCGCTGGATAATGGCGGAACAGTTAGATACACTAGACAATTAGATACACTAGACCAGGGGTCGGGAACCTATGGCTCGCCGATAAAACTAAATACATATTGTCATGTTTTTATCGCCGTTCATTTCCCGTTAGGGCTGCAGTTGGCGGAAAGCGACATTTTGATTGGATGACACTGACCTAGAATGGCCGAAAGCGCCATTTTGATTGGATGATAGTGACCGTCATGTTAAAACCGGTAAACACCCCTTTAAATGAGCCCAACTAGTGCACTTCAGCGTGAATGCACTGGAGCATTAGAGGAGAGAAGATGTTCTGATTCTAATTTGCAATGAAACAATACCATCGATGAAACGGTCGAATGTCAGTGACATTTTACAAGCCCCATGTTAACGTTAGCATCAACATACTTCTGTGAGAAGTAGATTGCAGATAGCAAGTGTGGAAGCTTATTAGCCGTGTGCAGGCTAGCTAGCAGTAACTTCGCCTCTGGACGGGCAAATTGAATTTCATTCCGATCGTTTGCCTGGATTTTTACCAATCACGAGGAACGGAAAACCATTCATGTCAACGGTGAGTACTATCACAAAGTTATTTTTAATAATACATTCTGATATTTTGTTGAAAAGTGGCCGCGCGTGCGTGGCTCTCACTGAAAAACATTTCTAAATATTTTACTTTTATGGCTCTCTTAGTCAAAAAGGTTCCCGTCCCCTGCACTAGACAGTACAAAAGGGGAAACAAAATAAGATATTGTTATGAAAATGTGAGTTAATCCAGACCATCTGAGAATTGCAACTCACCATACGACTTGTCCAAATAGTTCTGAGAACTATGGGCGGGACTTCGTGCCATACTGTGCGCCGTTGCATCACTTAGGTCATAATTTAGTAATCTTAGTGCACAAATCAAGTGGGCCGAATAATTTTGCAAGGCACTGTATCTATCTATCTAAAATAGGTAGATTTCCCAACCTTTAAACATCTCAAGGAGCACTGCAAGCCATCACGTTGAAATTGAAGGAGCATCAGACCACAGCAAATCTACCAAGACCCGGCCGTCCCTCCAAACTTTCTTCTCAAACAAGGAGAAAACTGATCAGAGATGCAGCCAAGAGGCCTTGATCACTCTGGATGAACTGCAGAGACCTACAGCTGAGGTGGGAGAGTCTGTCCATAGGACAACAATCAGTTGTACACTGCACAAATATGGCCTTTATGGGGGAGTGGCAAGAATAAATCAAAAATATCCATAAAAAGTCTAGTTTAAAGTTTGCCACAGGCCACCTGGGAGACACACCAAACATGTGTAAGAAGGTGCTCTGGTCAGATGAAACCGAAATTGAACTTTTGGGCCACAATGCAAAACGATATGTTTGGCATAAAAGCAACAGCTTTCAAACAGGGTGGTGGCAGCATCATGGTTTGGGCCTGCTTTTCTTCAGCAGGGACAGGGAAGATGGTTAAAATTGACGGGAAGATGGATGGAGCCCAATACAGGAACATTCTGGAAGAAAACCTGTTGGGAAGATGGTTAAAATTGACGGGAAGATGGATAGAGCCCAATACAGGAACATTCTGGAAGAAAACCTGTTGGCACAAGACCTGAGACTAGGACGGAGATTGATCTTCCAACAGGACAATGATCCAAAACATAAAGCCAAATCTACAATGGAATGGTTCAAAAATAAACGTATCTAGATGTTAGAATGGCCAAGTCAAAGTCCAGACCTGAATCCAATTGAGAATCTGTGGAAAAAGCTAAATGAAGACTGCTGTTCACAAACACTCTCCATCCAACCTCCTGAGCTCGAGCTGTTTTGCAAGGACGAATGGGCAAGAATGTCAGTCGCTTGATGTGCAGAACTGATAAACACATCCCCCAAGCGACTTGCAGCAGTAATTGGAGCGAAATGTCGCGCGACAAAGTAGTAACGCAAGGAGGCTGAGTAATATTTCACGCCCCACTTTGTGTAATACAGTCAAGTCTCGTTATATCGATATCGGTTATATTGATCTTCTTCTTTTCCTTTCGGCTTTTCCCCTCAGGGATCGCCACAGCGAATCAATGTCCTCCATCTATCCCGGTTTTGTGCATCCTCTTCTCTCACACCAGCTACCTTCATGTCCTCTTTGACCACATCCATAAACCTCCTCTTCGGTCTTCCTTACGGTCTCCTGCCTGGCAGTTCAAGACTCAGCATCCTTCTCCCGGATATCGGTTATATTGATAATACTGCTTATTACGATACTATTTTCATTTCCCGTGCACATTTCTAGTCTTTATGTATAATTAGTTCCGTTTAGTACGATTCATGGTTATTATGATAATCCGGTTAATATGGTGCTCTTTTTCATCTCCCGCCGGCCATTTTGCTATGTTTATATCGATACAAAGGATACTTAAGGTGAATCGATATTTGCTTAGGCGTTTCTATACGGTACCACCATTATCGAAATCTGTATCGGTCACGCCATTGGTCACGTGACTGGTCACGTGGTAGAAAATGGCGTCTGTTACACTGCGCAAGGCACTGGAGCTGGTCATGTGACTTGGTCACGTGCCTTGCGCAGTGTAGCAGACGCCAATTTCTACCAGCTTCCGTGTTTTGAACTGTCATACGCGAGCACAATGAAAAAGGCGTAGCAGAGCTTATATACAGTACTGTTGTTCAACACCAATTTAAACCATGGGGAAATGTAAGAATTGTGATCTCGGAACGAAGTACAAGGCAATAGTGGCTGTCGAGGAGCATCCAAAGGAGCAAATCCTCCATCGCGAAAGAGTTCGACGTGCCGCAGAATACTTCATCAACGTAAGTAATGTAAACGTTGCAGTTTTCGTTTTCCTTACATTTATTTAATTTTGTTGTATTCAGATATCTTTATCGCTTGCAACAACCACTGTTTTTCATGTTTGTACATGCTGGCGTTCATGGTTTCGTGTGTGTATAGAACAACGTGAGGATTTTGCATTGGTTGCATTTTTGAAAGGAAATAGTCAATGAAAAAGTGTAAAGACGTTTTTATTTTATGCATACGTTTATTTTTCACTTCACTACTGTACAAAAAGCATGCTAGATACGCAATCCATGAACTCTGATAAAATTACATGTCATATCAAAGATCCCCCATTTACGTATTGCCCCCCCCCCACCCCCCTTTAATGCAGTTCGGCGCAGGACGGATATATCGATAGTACGGTTATATCGACATTTTTTCTGACTCCCGAGAATATCGATATAACGAGACTTTACTGTATGTGAAAAAGTTTTTAAAAAAGTTTTTAGCCAATAAATGTTCCACTTCACGATTGTGTCCCACTTGTTGATGCTTGACAAAAAAATACAATTTCATATCTTTGTTTGAAGCCTGAAATCTGGCGCAAGGTTCAAGGGGGACTGAATACTTTTGCAAGGCACCTACTCGTCTCAGGCAGGCGCTACCGATCCATGCACACTAAATCCAGCACACACTTAAACAGCTTCATCCCCGTAGCCATTGACTCTCTAAACAGTAACCCAAATATAACTGTATTGTGCCTCTTTGCAATTTTACACAACCCTGTGGAACTGCATCCCGTTATAATCATTTAGCGCTAGCTCTGTACTCACTTGAACCACTCTTACTGACCTATTTAATCTCCAGCATCAGACACTTTGGACAAGGCTCAAGGACATCTGCATAATTGCACACTTGTTTTACTACAAATACGATGACATATCACTTTAAAATGGTTCACTGATTTCAGTTGCGGCTTTTGGAAATCAAATATTTGAAACCCTGAAAAATATTGCCGGTAGTAATGTGCTTACATTTTCCTTTTAAGTCTGGTTACTTTTTTGGTGTTGTAATAGGCCAGTGTATTCCACTGTACTTTAAAGTTAGCATAGCTGTTTTCAATTTTAATGTTGTTATTGTTTTCTCTCATATGTGGTCGGCGGTTTTTTTTTAATTTACTTTTTATCATGAGTAATAAAGGGTTGTTTTTCGCTGTGGCGACCCCTGAAGGGAAAAGCCGAAAGGAAAAGAAGAATAAAGGGTTGTTTTTGATGTTGTGAAGTTTAGGGAATCATATCATATGGTTCCCTTCCCTAAAAAAATCCTCACTGAAAATATTCATCATGCCCAGCATGATGCCTTTATTTTAGACCTTTACTGGCCGAAATCTTGTAACTATTTTCTGACCTGCTTGGTTGTTGTGTGATATAAACAGCATTTTAACGTGTTTGCCTTCAGGTTGTATGTCATGACAACCTTTGTTTATTTTGCATATTTGCATGGAAATGGAGACAAGTTGACCTCCGAAACCAAATCTCATCTGTTGCTCTGGAAATTCAGCAGTGTGCTTAGAAATTGTGTGTCTTTTTAAACTTTCCATTCGTTTTGTTTTTCCTATTGTCTTTTCAGAGCAAGACTGTGTTGTGTCCAATGTCAGGCAAACCAATTAAGATGAACGATCTGATCACCGTCCACTTCACCCCTGTTGACGCTAGTCTGGACCGAGTGGCCCTAATCAATCGCCAGGTCAGTCTAAAGGAGTATTGTATTACAATTTAAAACTCAAACGTGACAAAAGTTTCTTTATAATAACATCTAGAATTAACAACACATATTACACACAATATTGCATTATGTCTTGCTGAAATATGGTCCTTTGCACAGTCTCATGCAAGTGAGCAACTAGACCTCACAATCTATACTGTATGCTGCTGTACCAACAGCAAGAACTGATAATAACGTACAGTTAGGACGGCGGACAAAAAACGTTGGCACCGCCCTTCCCACTCTCAAGGACTTGCACACTGCAAGACACCAGACAAGGGCACGGAAAAGCCGACTGGACCCTTCGCACCCTGTCCACCTTTTCCAGCTACTCCCCTCGGTCCGGCACCAAATCCAGCAGACGTTTAAACAGCTTCTTCCTCCGAGCTATTAACTCTCCAAACAGTAACTGAAATATAACTGTACAGTGCCTCTTTGCAATCTTGCACAACCCTGTGGAACAGCATCCCGTTATAATCATTGTAGCGCTAGGTCTGTAGTCACTTGAACCATATTTTCTGACCTATATTATCTCCAGCGCCAGACACTGGTAGATGTTGACATCTGCATAATTGCACACTTAATTTACGACAAATACAGTGACTGATCACTTTAAAATGGTTCACAGATTTTCTGCATCAACTTTACCACTGTTAGCATATTTCATTGATCACTTTAGCTCTGCTTTATTCCTTGCACAATTGTTCCTGAGAGGTACCAATTACCTTCCATACTTATTTGTCATGGTTTTTTTTTCTACCGACAAATTCCTTGTGTGTTCTACACACTTGCCCAATGAAGATGATTCTGATTCTGATGTCGACGTTTGGCCAGCTAAAGCTAAAAAGGCAAGGAAGCAGTTTGTAGGATATGGGCCAAAGTGCCTTTCAAGACAATAAAAAAATATTTTCACTTCATCCACGCCACTGTGCCTGTATAGTGCTCCCTAAAAATCTTTCTACCAGTTTTATTCTTTTTTTATGAATGACAACAGTGAAACAGCTATGGTACAGTCCATGTCCTGTATGAATGTCCAAGTATGCTAACAACATACATGTGTTACAACACAAGCAACAAAGTGCGATATTGCCCAAAAACTGCAACATACAGTCCAGGCATATAAAAAATAAAAACATATACAGAATATAACAGAGTTAGGACTATTTGCTCCAAAATGAGATGACAAAGAGACTGTTTTTTTTCTTTCCTGTCACTTAGTGTCTGTAACTTTTACTCCCCGCGATCACCACACATGACAGCATTGCGCTGATGTCGTGCACAAACTTGAAGCTAGCCACGGAATGCTTGAAAGTGTTCGATGCTCATCGTGAGTGCCATAGAGCTCGCCGCCTCTCTTATTAGCGGTCCGGTTTGCCAAAGGTTTTTAACCAATCACAGTCAAACTGTTCCAGGAAACGTGCATTTACATTTACTCGTGTCCATTGAGTTGCAAGTGATTCACTCTGAGCATGGATATTGCCAGAATCGGACTGAGCATGAATCGTTTCCTAGTTTTTCAAAGCCTTGTAAATTTGAGTCTTACAGACTCTTAAGTATCTACTCAATGAACCATACGTTGTAACCCACTTCTTTAATCAGATACATCTCTGTCTCTTCTGCGGTAATTACTGATCATCATTTGGATACCACGATCAACATGACATAAATGCAAAAAACATTTGCAATTTGAGTAAAACCCACTGCAATCAAGACTCACTTGCATGTCACCATTTTGGTGACATGAATGATGACACACTTTTCCCATTGTACTGTATGTAGAGGGATGTATTGCATGAGGAAGTCTGGAGTGACAGAAAATTATGTCAGAGCGATGTAAGACGTACCGTGGCTTGAAAAAGTATTCATACCCCTTGAACTTTTGCACAATGTCACCTTTCCGACCTTCTTCTTCTTTTCCTTTCGGCTTTTCCCTTCAAGGGCATGCAAAAGTATTCAGGCCCCCTTTCTCTGAGTGCAACCAGTTGCCTTCTGAGGTTGCTTGATGATTGCTAGATAATCAGCTGTTGACTAAATGGTCAAATGCTGTCCACCATTGTGTAATGTAACCTTAGTATAAATACAGCTGTTCTATGATGGAGAATCAGCACCTCCAAATCTGAGACAATGGTTCTCAATCGGAAAAGGGTGCACTGCCCTTTCCAGGTCTCAATTTGCCGGTCGATCTACGCCCCAACACTCATCTATGGCTACAAGCTATGGATTGTGACCAAAAGAATGAGATTCCTGTCATGTTCCTTCTCTGC